>NC_035440.2:77153022-77453022 GCF_002127325.2 Helianthus annuus | reverse complement strand
GACACGAATGCAGCTCCAAAAACCCGAGCCCGCGTGAGGCAGTTTTTATACGCACTCAGCTCCAAAAAAAAACCATTTTTGCGCCTAGGCTGTCACCAGGCGCTATAGGTGCGCCCGGGCGCCTAGGCGCACGCATTTTGCGCTTTTGACAACATAGCTTCAAACCAAACAGAGGTTTATTTTGTTTAATGTCCGGTTCCAAATAACTGTTCGGCTGGAGTCGTTGTCTTTTTATCGTCACGCCACAAAATCCTGAGTGGAATCAGTTGGGTCAGGATGAAAATGCTATTTTTTTCCTAAAGCATAACCAATATCATGTTTCATCTCATTTTCAGGTTTGAGAGGATTAGGCTTTAAAAGAACCTTTATCACCTTTCTACCACTTGTCTTCGTGAACCAAAGTCCAAACCTTCTTTTCTTCATCTCTTTACCTTTCATGGCTATCAACAGAGATGGCCTAAGCACGTTCTCCTTTATAAAATCAAGGGTATGATTGTAATTTTTGCCAGCCATACACGATGGAATAGAGGTCATTACCAAGGGAATGAGGGTTTGGCTTGATTGTAAAAAGCAAGGGAACGGAGTGTTGTTTGGGTGTGTGAAACCTTAACGCTCGTCCAATACTGACCGAAAGCTCGCAACGAAGCGCAAGAACTTCTGCTAGTATAATTTAAATTGCAAAGCTTAAGCTGTGAGATAAATAGGGGTGAGCAAAAGGAAAAACCCAACCCTACCCGACTATTACCTGACCCGACCCAAGAACCGATCAAACATAAAATACAGAACCGATTCACTACCCAAAATATAGGGTCGGTTCCGGTCCATAGATCCAAGTCGGGTTTCACCATGAAAAGAACCGAGAACCGACCCGACCCGACCCGACCCGACCCTATTTTATATGAAAAATTGGAACCGATCTAAATACTAGGTACTTGGGTTCGGGTCGGGTTGGGTATATTTTCGGTTCAGTTCTCGGTTATTTTCGGGCCGGACCTAAACTTGCTCACCCCTAGAGATAAATGTAGTAGGTATAGCTATTTTGTACAACTTTTTAACCTTTGTGCACAAGTTGTTGTTGTTGCATCTTTCAATAACTTATTATTGTGTCACGTATCTTTCCTTTACACATCACCTAGATAGCTATTTGTACAATTAACAAGGCTTTGTGTACACCTTAATATTGGTTGTGTGACGTATCTTTTACCCTTACCTTTGTAAATAATACACATATGGATTGGCCAAGGAACTACACCTATAAAGTGTTTGCCCTCCTACCTGTAATCTATTGCAACCGTCGCCCCCTATCTCTCCCGGGAACGGGCGGCAGCGAGACTCGGTGTTGGTGGTATCGGTGTTTATTAATTTGGCAGTGGAAATTACATCAGGACTGTAGTTAGGAAATATTTTATCAGAGTAAAACACCGCCTTTTTTATAAATAAAGATATTGGGATAAAACCCAAGTTTTCATTTCAAACAGATTTATAGATTTATAGGGATAAATCCCATTTTATTGAAATAAAACGCCTTCTTTATTTAGGTAACTTTTATAGCCACTTTTCCAAGCCTTCAGTGTTGTCCAGGTGGCTTCTAATTGGCTTTCACATTGTGTTACCTGAAACGCGTTTAAAAACATTTTGTCAGTGGGAAATACTGGTGAGTGAATCCCAGTTTAATCAAGAAAAGTTATACTCCCTCCGTCCCATTAAAAGTGTCCTATTTTGAATTTTCAAAGTCTTTATTTATAAACTTTGACCTTAAATAATTTTGTTTCTGTTAGATAATACTTGATGAAAGTTATATAATTTGAGTGTGTTTTACAAATGTTTTTATCAGGTTAATTTTCATCAAGTTTTATATAACACAAAAAATATTTAATTAAAGTCAAAGTTTATAAATAAAGACTTTGAAAATTCAAAATAGGACACTTTTAATGGGACGGAGGTAGTATTAATTTAGACAGTATTGAGAGCGATTACAATGTTTACATCTACCCAATTACTCATTCAGTACTGTCAATCCTGATTGGTGGGTCATATTCCACATTGGCTAACTCTTTGTCCAGTGGCAACGTGTTCGACATTTTGTATACAAAACCCCAATATACCGGCAGTAATTGTAGAATTACAAAGACTCAATCAATGCTAAATTGCATTGTAAAACATTTAAGGTTTTGTAAAAACTGTTTACAAAAAGGAGATTACTCATATTGTTGTTTTAGATTTTCTATAAGGATTTCCTGGGAATTATCTATAATTTACACAAATGCACACGTGTTAGTATAATAACCCATTTTAACATTAGTAATACCCTCCCCGAGACGGCATTCCAACGACTACGTCGGCCAGAACCACGACAGCCGTTACGGAACCCTAGATCAATCGGGCAGCGTATCTAATACGTATCCAGGAGTTATGATACTTACAACGGAGCAGAACTTCGTTATTTAGGGGGGTATTATACCCGGGATTATGCCTACAATGTGAAAATTGAGAGAGAAATAAAGATATGGGACGAGTTGGGACTGAAGGCTCGAAGCCTTCTTATATAGGGCTGATCAGACGAGGCGTCACGCCCCGCGACGGAGACCAGGGGGCCGTCGCGCCCCGCGACATAGGGGGTGTAGGCCGTAGCTTTGATGTCTCACCAGTCTAGCTTCGCCACGTGTTGCCACGTGGCGGCTTCCGGAGGAGGGCGGGTGGCCAGGTTCGTCGCGGCCCGCGACGATGGTAGCTAGGGGCGTCGGCCCCGCGATAGCCCAAAAATTTTTGTTTTTATTTAATTTTCAATGTTTTAACGTATTTTCGGCTCGGTTTTCGCATACGGGTTATATTCTAAGACATATTGGGACATTTTAATATATATTAGAGGTGTCGAAAATATTTCGAGGGTTGTTATATCCTCCCCACCTTGTTTTAGAGCTCGTCCTCTAGATCTACTGGAACAGGTGTGGGTATTTCCTTTGCATTTCTGATTTAAGTTCCCACGTGTATTCTGGTCCTCTTTTGGAGTCCCATTTCACTTTGACAAGAACTAATCTCTTGTGCTTAAGGTTCTTGACTTTCCTGTCTTCAATCTGTAGAGGTCTTTCTACAAACTTAAGTTGTTCATTTATCTCTATATCCTTAAGAGGTACTACTAAAGATTCATCAGCTAAGCATTTCTTGAGATTAGATACATGAAATACATCGGGTATTCCTGTCATTTCCTCTGGCAGTTGTAGCTGATAGGCTATATGTCTTATTCTTCTAATAATCTCAAAAGGTCCAACATATCTGGGGCTTAACTTTCCTCTCTTGATGAATCTTACCACTCCTTTCCAAGGAGAGACTTTTAATAGTACTTTATCTCCTACTTGAAATTCCAACGGTTTGCGTCTGTTATCAGCGTAGCTATTCTGTCAATCACGTGTTGCTTTCAGTCGTTCCTTGACTTGAATGATCTTGTCGGTTGCTTCTTGCACTATTTCAGGTCCAGATAGTTGCTTTTCTCCAATTTCTGCCCAACAGACTGGGGTTCGGCACTTTCGTCCATAAAGTGCTTCGAATGGTGCAGCATTGATACTCGTGTGATAACTATTATTATAAGAAAATTCTATTAGTGGTGAGTGATCGTCCCAATTACCTCCAAAATCAATTACACAAGCTCTAAGCATGTCATGCATTGTCTGAATTGTCCTTTCGCTTTGTCCGTCCATTTGAGGATGGTAAGCTGTGCTTAGATTCAACATGGTTCCCATTTGTCACACCCCCAAAATCCACCTGCGGAGTACTACCGCTTGGAGGAGTGACTGACCAGGATCCAGCCACCAATCATATTGAACAGGCATATAAGTAGTTATAATTATCCAACCAATACAATTGGTGTTCAAACAAAACATAGTTTAAGTTGCAAGCGGAAGCATAAGATTTAAAACCAAAACATAAGTTCAATTGTTTCTAAGTTTATCATGACGCGCAGCTATCCATGTCCCACAACGACTCTCCTCCGTGCAAGCTCCAGCTAAGTACCTATGGTCCTGCAAAGCATGTAGTAACGAGTCAACAACAAGTTTAGTGAGTTCACGGTTGGGTGTTTGTTTTAAGTTGTTTCAAAAACAGTTTCCTTTATCTGGCATCCTGCCGTGGGGGTTACCCCATAGTTAAAAGCGTGACTTGTTTATCCCGATTACTCTAGCATTCCAGCCGTGGGGGCTACCCCGTGTTAGTTATCTGGCATATCAGCCGTGGGGGCTACCCCATGTATACACTAGACTCGTTACCATATCGACTGCTGACTGTAGTCATGTTTATGTGCCCTGAAACTGTCAATGTCTATCATCATTGACGTGCCCCAGATCCATTAGTTCACGCCCGTCCTCTGCGGCACGGTGTGAGGTTCGTCAGACCTAAATAGCGCTATCTAACTAATGACCCGCTCGCCATTGGCCCGGCGATTAAGTCGATATAAAAAGGAGGGACTTCGTGATAGAGTTTTGGTCTAGTATGAGTTATCTGTCTGTGAGGACGAGGAATTTCATTCCTGAACCATTGCTGTCCTACCCAAGGAGGACGAGGAATCCACGTTCCTTAATCCCATTCCCAACCCAGGGAATCCCATGCTTTGTAGAGGGTGTGAACTCACCTTGGTTTGCTCGGCAGATACACAGAAAAGTCAATCAAGTTGTAAGTGGTCAACTACGTCCTAACATAGATACCATTCAAGTCAGGTTTGTATCCAAGTAGTGCATGTATGTTCTACACGTATTGTACACAAGTAACAATCATGGCATACATATCTAGTATGGCAGTTCAACAACAGTTCGCAACAAGTCCCATAGTGACATTCATGTAATAACCAAAGTCTAAGTGTGACCCAAACAGTTGGCCTCGTAATAGCACGCAAGCCCAAAACACGCATTCAACAGTAACACAAGAAGCCCATAAGTCCGGCCCAAATACCCAGGCCCGTAGCAGTGTGGACATGCATATGGTCTCGAGTCGAGACTGTGCGGTCTCTAGTCGAGACTGTGCGGTCTCGAGTGTGGCTTACAAGATCTCGAGTCGCAACCGAGGTGGTTTCGGGTCATGCATGCATTGGTCTCGAGTCGCAACCGGACTCGCAAGCATGGTCTCGGGTCATGATGTTTGTGTGATGATCATGTGAGGTCTCGAGTCGAGACTAGGGGTTCTCGACTCGCAACCTGTGTCGCAAACTACGGTCTCGAGTTGTCATGTTCATGGTCTCGAGTCGAAACCAGGTGTCTCGACTCCCAGCACCTGCTGATTCTGCACAGTGTACTATCCAATAGAGTTTTGATTTCATGCAACAATTGTGTACTATCCACTAAACATGTTTTGTTGTCTAACAATTAACCAAAATGGATCAAACAATCAGATTTCAAATATTCATAACACATTCATATCAAGTTCTTCATATATTCAAGCATGTTCATGTTGTTCTTCATACATTCAACTAGTTCTTCATTTTAGGGTTTTTGTTTTACAACATGCTTCATCAATAAAGTTTATACTAGCATGAACTCAAGTTGATAACATCATCGGTTCCTACATCTAGCACATTCAAACATTGTAACAACATGCTTAAATGAGATTTATCATCAACATATGCTAATCCGATTTTATGAACACAAACCTCCTAAACATGACCAAGCCATTTGGATTTAAATCCATAATAAGCCGATTTCTAACATTTCATCATCACATAATATCATCACTTAACAACAAATAACTACTTTCTATCAAGCAAACATCTATATCATAGATAAACAATCATTTCTCATGTATTTGTCATTATACCACTAGATGAGACACTAACCGGCTAGAGGATAGGAAGGATGAACTCCGAATACCGATTCCAAGCTTGAACCGAAGGTCCTAGTGTTGCCGGTTTGAATCCGAGAGAATGAGAGGAGAAGGATGTTGAGACTTAGGGTTTTCGTGAGAGAAAGGGAGAGTGTGTGTGTTGTCCAAAGAAAATGGTAAACATGGTTATGAGTGTAATATATATACTAGTTCTACATGGTGCACCCTAATGGGTTTCGGGTGTGATTAAATGGCCCAACCGGCCCATCCGTTACTGTTCACTCGAGACCGCATGGTCTCGAGTCGGGTTCTTGGTTCTCGGCTTTCTTATATATACATAATATACATACAAGCACACACATAATCGCATAAAGGTTCACTTATATCATTTACTAAATTGACACGTTAACTAGTCACATAGTGTTCAAGCATGTTACATCGAGATACAATGAAGGGTTCTAAATTTCGAGTTGTCACACCATTGCTTTTTGGAAACTTGCCCAAAAATGAGAGGTAAAATGACTATCCCTATCAGAAATAATTGATAAAGGAATTCCATTTAATGAAACTATTTCATTTACATACAACTTAGCTAACTGTTCCATACTGAAAGTTTCATTCATTGGTAGGAAATCAGCTGACTTAGTGAGCCTATCTACAATCACCCACATTGTATCATTACCTTTCCTTGTTTTGGGTAATTTGATAACAAAATCCATTGTTATCAATTCCCATTTCCATACGGGCATTTCTGACTGCTGCAATAAACCTGAGGGTTTCTAATGTTCAGCTTTGACTTGTGAACAGGTTAAACATTTAGAAACATAAGCTGCTATATCCTTTTTCATTCCTATCCACCAAAAATTCTTTCTTAAATCCTGATACATCTTATCACTTCCATGATGCATCGTATACTTAGACTTAAGGGCACCTTCTAATATACGGTGACGTAGGTTTCCTAATTTAGGTATCCACGTTCTTTTCTTATGGAATCTCCAAATTCCATCTGTCCCTTGTTCTAATTCCTTGATCATTCCTTTTAATTTTTTAGTATCATCCTTGATTACCGATTCTTGTGCTTCTCTAATCTGGTCATTTAAATCTACTTGTAGATTTAATTTAAGAGAATGTACCCTTTTTGGTTTTTCGTGATACTTTCGACTTAAAGCATCAGCCACTAGATTTGCCTTTCCTGCATGGTACTGGATATTACAATCATAATCGCTAAGTATTTCCATCCAGCGTCTTTGCCTCATATTCAGTTCCTTTTGTCCGAAAACATACCTTAAACTCTTATGATCAGTGAAAATGGTAAACTTACTACCGTAAAGGTAATGTCTCCAAATTTTCAAAGCAAAAATTATTGCTCCTAATTCGAGATCATGGGTTGAATAATTCTCTTCATGGATCTTAAGTTGTCTAGATGCGTAAGCTATAACCTTTTGACGTTGCATCAATACACATCCATAACCAAACTTAGAAGCGTCACAATAGACTACAAAGTCTTCAGTTCCTTCTAGTAATGCTAGTATGGGTGCATGGGTTAGTCTTTGCTTAAGAATTCTAATGGCTTCTTCCTGTTTTGATCCCCATTCAAACTTAACAGATTTACAGGTTAACTTAGTTAAGGGAATGGCTATTCTAGAAAAATCTCGAATAAATCTTCTATAGTAACTGGCCAATCCTAAGAAACTTCTAACCTCGGTTGGTGACTCAGGGGTTTTCCATTTGGTAATTGCCTCGATCTTGGTGGGGTCTACATGAATTCCTTCATGATCGACTAAATGTCCAAGAAACTGTACCTGTTCTAACCAAAACTCACACTTTGAAAATTTAGCATAAAGCTTTTCCTTTCTTAGTAAACTTAGAAGTGCGTGCAAATGCTTTGCATGATCCTCTTTACTTTTAGAGTAAATAAGAATATCATCTATAAAGACAATTATGAATTTATCCAAATATGGCTTACATATTCGGTTCATCATGTCCATAAATGCAGCTGGGGAATTGGTTAAACCAAATGGCATGACAGTAAATTCATAATGGTTGTACCTTGTTCTGAATGCAGTTTTAGGAATGTCTACTTCATGTACCTTTAATTGATGATATCCTGATCTTAAATTGATTTTAGAGAAAAATACAAGCTCCTTGCAATTGATCGAACAAGTCATCGATTCTTGGTAATGGATACCGATTCTTAATCGTGACCTTGTTCAATTCACGGTACTCGATGCACATTCGCATTGACCCGTCTTTCTTTTTGACGAACAGTATCGGTACTCCCCATGGTGATGAGCTTGGCTGTATGAATCCTTTCTCCAACAATTCGTCTAACTGTTTCTTCAGTTCCTGCATTTCGGCGGGTGCCAAACGGTAAGGTGCTTTGGCAATTGGTGCCGTTCCTGGTAGTAAGTGGATTCTGAATTCAACTTCCCTATCCGGTGGTAGTCCTGGTAATTCCTCTAGGAAGACCTCTGGAAACTGAGATACTACTAGAATATCCTTTAGTTCTTTTTCTTTAGTGTTAGTGATTATAGAAATCAAATACACTACAGATCCTTTTTCTTATATAACTTGTTGTTTTCATCACAAAGATGAATTTTGTGGATCTAGATGGTTTATCTCCTTTAATTGTGATCTTTTCACCCCTTGGTGAATTTACTTGAATTGACTTTTGATCACATAAAATACTGGCTTTATTGGCTATTAACCAATCCATTCCTAAAATGACATCAAATCCTGCCAGATTCATTGGGTAAAGGTTTCCAATAAACTTTTGATTTAAAAATTCTATTCTTGCTCCCTGCAAGATTTCAGGAATCTTAATGATTTCCCCATTGGCTGTTTCTACTAGACATTCTTTTGAGAGTTTAGTTAATGGTTGATTGAGAAGTTTGTAAAATGAAGTATTAATAAAACTTTGGTTTGCACCAGAGTCAAATAATACTTTAGCAAAAACATCATTAACTAAAAACGTACCGGCTATGACGTCCGGAATCATTTTGGCTTCATCTGCAGTCAGAACAAATGCTCTAGCATTTTTAGTGTTCTTGTTGTTCGTAGCTGGAGCTAATTTCGGATAATTTGGCTTGATGTGGCCTTGTTCTCCACAGTTGTAGCATATCATGTTGTTGGCTTTCTTCCTGCAGTCTTCTTCCTTGTGTCCTGATATTTTGCAGAAATTGCAATATATTGAGCATCTTCCAGAATGCTTCCTTTTGCAATACTTGCAATAAGTTGCAGATGTGGAACCTACATTTTTCCCACGGTTGGAATTTCCAGAACGGAATTCCTGGGTAAGCCTCTGAGCTAGGTTCCTCCTTTGGTCTTCTTCTCGTGTACGCACTAACTCATCAGTCAAGGTGTTTGCTAGTTCTACAGCTTCTTCTATGGTTTGGGGTCTAGCTGCCTTGACTATATGCCTAATTTCCCCGATTAATCCCCAGATGTAACGGGAGATTAATACTGCTTCAGGTGATGCAAGGGTTGGCACTATTCTAGCATATTCAAAGAATAATGTAGTGTATCCCTTACTATCCACTCCAGTCATCCTAAGGTTCAGAAACTTATTTGCTATCTGTTCCTTTTCATTGGGAGGGCAGAATTTCCTTTCTACCATATTCTTAAATTCCTCCCATTCCATGTTGTAAACCCTATCACTTCCCCTTGACTGGAGGATAGTGTTCCACCATTCTAAGGTTGAGTTCTTAAACAGCTTAGAAGCAAACATTATCTTATCCTCTTCTGCACATTATTTTTAAGACAGCCTCAGACTTTTCTATCCAGCATAGAGTTGCAATGGGTCCTTCATTGCCCGAGAATTCTATTGGTTTGCAGTACCAGAATTCTTTGTAAGAACAACCATAAGGCATGGTTCTTCTTCTTTTGGGAATGGGCGCTTGAAGTACAGGTCCATAGTTCACGCTGTGTTCAGGTTCAGTTGGTCGCTTACTACTATGCTTACTTTTATTATCCGCTTCCTTAACAATTTGAATAATAAATGGCATTGCATCTATGATTCCTTGTGCTACTATGTGTTGGATAGCACTATTATCCACTTGGTTTCCATGGTTGTTGTTGTTCGGGTTCTCATTATTCATGTTATTGTCATTCTGAATATTATCATTCTGGTTTTCCTGATTCACTTCGTTGTCCATCTGAATTTTAGACATTTACCACATATTAATATAACAAAATAATATTTAATACAACTAATCACACAATACGCACGTTGATCAAAAACGTCGAGCATTGCGACTTACTCTTTTCTTACATATAATATGCATCTAGTACACACCGATACTGAAATTTAAAAATTACAATACAAACTGAAATAAAAATTATACTAACAGTAGTAGGCATCCGTAGGTTTTTTTTTTCAAACACACATATAATATATTATTATATTATTATTATTACTTCCTTCACCATCACATTCATGGATATGGATTCATCCAGAAATCCATATTGCGCTCGTCGTACTTCCAGACGAGTCGCTCTCCCACCTGTCGCATCCTCTCGCTACTCTCTAAAATTTCCTCACCAAATGTCCTGAGTTCTTGTACATTTTCTTCACTCATTGGGGGTGCAGGTTCTAGGACTGGGTTTGGAATCTGGGGTGCGGGTTCCCGGTATGGGGGTGTGGGTGCCTGGTATGGGTAAGGATTCTCTAAAATCTCCCTAATGAATACATCATTATCGTAATAGGTAGGCTCCTAGATTCGGCATGGGCAGATCTTCTTGTATGGGGTAACGTTGCACATAGTCCCTATTGTCGTCCCACCACGGGTAGTAATTTGGGTCTAAGGGGTTAGGTGCTGGTACCCTAGGTATTTCCTCCTCTGGGTTGAAATCATGCATTTCTACTTGATTTTCAGGGTTTTCTATCTCCATCGGCTAGTTGGGTAGTGGCTGGGGTGCTATTAGTGGTTCCAGGTTAGGGTCGGTTGCAGTGCTTGCTAAGATATGAAAATTAGCTAAACCCCTGTTAATCATGTCCTAGGCATGGGCATCTGTCTCTATTTTGGGGGTTGCTAGGGCTCTCTGTTCTTGTAACTTTTTCATTCGTTTCCTACGCTCATGTGCTCCCTTACTGAACCATCCTCTCTCTTTAGGAGGGAATGGCTCTTCAGACTGAGCTTTAAACACGAATATTCCTTCTTCATTATCAGCAGAGTACCCTGAGAAAGCAGGCTGTGAAGAGGCACATTCGCTTCTAGGCGAACCAGACAACTGACGATATGCGTCGGATGGTCCTTGGTCGCTCATACTGTAAACTAACAAATAGTCAAATAACACATAACAATAAAATACAATTATGCACGTATTTCCGTAATTTATTTCTAAACACTTTAGATAAGTTTTGGTGTCAGCAGAACACTTCTGTGGCTGAATCAGTGCCTTAGCTCTGATACCACCTTCTGTCGCAACCCCCGCCCCCTATCTGTCCCGGGAACGAGCGGCCGCGAGACTCGGTGTTAGTGGTATCGGTGTTTATTAATTTGGCAGCGGAAACTACATCAGGACCGTAGTTAGGAAATATTTTATCAGAGTAAAACACCACCTTTTATATAAATAAAGATATTGGGATAAAACCCAAGTTTTCGTTACAAACAGATTTATAGGGATAAATCCCATTTTATTGAAATAAAACGCCTTCTTTTTTTAGGTAACTTTTATAGCCACTTTTCTAAGCCTTCAGTGCTGTCCAGCTGGCTTCTAATTGGCTTTCACATTGTGTTACCTGAAACGGGTTTAAAAACATTTTGTCAGTGGGAAATACTGGTGAGTGAATCCTAGTTTAATCAAGAAAAGTTTTATTAATTTAAACAGTATTGAGAGCGATTACAATGTTTACATCTACCCAATTACTCATTCAGTACTGTCAATCCTGACTGGTGGGTCATATTACACACTGCCTAACTCTTTGTCCAATGGCAACGTGTTCCACATTTTGTATACAAAACCCCAACATATCGGCAGTAATTGTAGAATTACAAAGACTCAATCACTGCTAAATTGCATTGTAAAACATTTATGGTTTTGTAAAAACTGTTTACAAAAAGGAGATTACTCACATTGCTGTTTTAGATTTTCTATAAGGATTTCCTGGGAATTATCTATAATTTACACAAATGCACACGTGTTAGTATAATAACCCATTTTAACATTAGTAATACCCTCCCCGAGATGGCATCCAACGACTACGTCAGGCAGAACCACGACAGCCGTTACGGAACCCTAGATCAATTGGGCACCGTATCTAATACGTATCCAGGGGTTATGATACTTACAACGGAGCAGAACTTCGTTATTTAGGGGGGTATTATACCCGGGATTATGCCTACAAGGTGAAAATTGAGAGAGAAAGAAAGATTTGGGACGAGTTGGGACTGAAGGCTCGAAGCCTTCTTATATAGGGCGGATCAGACGAGGCGTCGCGCCCCGCGACGGAGACTAGGGGGGCCGTCGCGCCCCGAGACATAGGGGTGTAGGTCGTAGCTTTGATGTGTCACCAGTCTAGCTTCGCCACGTGTTGCCACGTGGCGGCTTCCAAAGGAGGGCGGGTGGATAGGTTCGTCGCGGCCCGCGACGATGGTAGCTAGGGGCGTCGTGCCCCGCGACAGCCCAAAAATTTTTGTTTTTATTTAATTTTCAGTGTTTTAACGTATTTTGGGCTCGGTTTTTGCTAACGGGTTGTATTCTAAGACATATTCGGATATTTTAATATATATTAGAGGTGTCGAAAATATATCGAGGGTTCTTATATAATCCATCTTAAGTAACCTCGTCCTCACACTCGCCAATCACTACTACTGAGTTTATGGCAAAATATAGAATTCATGGAATGATTGGTACTGGTTCTTTTGGTTGTGTGTACAAATGCACTGAAAAGGCAACAAGAAAAAAATATGCATGTAAGATAATACTGAAAAAAGGAGATAAAAGATGATGAAAAGGCAAAGAACGAGATCGAAATTATGGAACAGATACCGGAGCATCCGAATGTTGTAACCTTCAAGGAGAAGTTTGAATATGAAAAATGTTTTCAAGTGGTGATGACTATATGTGACGGTGGGGGGTTGTTCAGTCGTAAGGGTAAGGGTGAAGGGGGTCGTTTCACCGAACGACAAGAGGCAAGAGCCATAAGGAACATCATGGAAGGAGTTAAGGTAAAGTTCTAGCCATTTTGATCCATTTATTGTATTCTAATTAATTGTGAAAGCTGATATATTTTTGCTAATAATTGATTGATTAGTTTTGTCACCAAAAGTATATCTTTCATGGAGATATAAAGCCTGGTAATATAATGTGGAAGGATAAAGAGAAATCATGCCTATTTCTTGTTGACTTTGGAGTGTCCTTGAAGTTCACACCAGGTACGTAACTAATTAACCAACATCGATCCCTAATTCCCTATAGTAACTAACTATTTTGTTCATTAATTAATATACTAATCAATACATGTGATGCACTATAATTCAATATTAAGGGAAAAGCTCTATGGTAAACTTGCGCCCTTACACCATACACTGCTCCAGAAGTAATAGATAAAAGCTATGGGAAGGAGGCTGACATTTGGAGTGTTGGAGTTATTTTGTACCAAATGATCAATAGCACTCTTCCCTTTGGATTTCATCATGATGGTGAGTTATTTAATTGACTTCTCAAATTAGTTATAGTTGTTAAGACTTTCCAAAAAACCTGTGGCTCAGAGCATGCTCGAAGCTCGCTCGGAAAAAGCTCGCTCGATATGGCTCGGTATATTTCTATGTTTCTTCAACCGGTTCGTATATTTTAATCCTTGACAGCTTGGTATATATTGTGTGATCGGCACTTCAAACCAAACAGAGGTTCGTTTTATTTAATGTCCGGTTCCAAATAACTGTTCGGCTGGAGTCGTTGTCTTTTTATCGCCACGCCACAAAATCCTGAGTGGAATCAGTTGGGTCAGGATGAAAATGATATTTTTTTCCTAAAGCATAACCAATATCATATTTCATCTCATTTTCATGTTTGAGAGGATTAGGCTTTGAAAGAACCTTTATCACCTTTCTACCACTTGTCTTCGTGAACCAAAGTCCAAACCTTCTTTTCTTCATCTCTCTACCTTTCATGGCTATCAACAGAGATGGCCTAAACACGTTCTCCTTTATAAAATCAAGGGTGTGCTTGAAATTTTTGCCAGCCATACACGATGGAATAGAGGTCATGACCAAGGGAATGTGGGTTTGGCTTGATTGTAAAAAGGAAGGGAACGAAGTGTTGTTTGGGTGTGTGAAACCTTAACGCTCGTCCAATACTGACCGAAAGCTTGCAACGAAGCGCGAGAAGTTCTGCTAGTATAATTTAAATTGCAAAGCTTAAGCTGTGAGACAAATAGGGGTGAGCAAAAGAAAAAACCCAACCCTACCCGACTATTACCCGACCCGACCCGAGAACCAATGAAACATAAAATACAGAACCGATTCACTACCTTAAATATAGGTCCGGTTCCGGTCCATAGGTCCAGGTCGGGTTTCACCATGAAAAGAACCGAGAACCGACCCGACCGGCCCAATTTTATATGAAAAATTGGAACCGATCTAAATACCTAGGTACTTGGGTTCGGGTCGGGTTGGGTATATTTTTGGTTCGGTTCTCGGTTATTTTCGGTCTGGACCTAAACTTGCTCACCCCTAGAGATAAATGTAGTATGTATAGTTATTTTGTACAACTTTTTAACCTTTGTGAACAAGTTATTGTTGTTGCATCTTTCAATAACTTATTATTGTGTCATATATCTTTCCTTTATACATCACCTAGATAGCTATTTCTACAATTAACAAGGCTTTGTGTACACCTTAATATTGGTTGTGCGACGTATCTTTTACCCTTGCCTTTGTAAATAATACACATATGGATTGGCAAAGGAACTACACTCATAAAGTGTTTGCCCTCCTACCCGTAATCCATCTTATGTAACCTCGTCCTCATACTCGCCAATCACTACTACTGAGTTTATGGCAAAATATAGAATTCATGGAATGATTGGTACTGGTTCTTTTGGTTGTGTGACAAATGCACTGAAAAGGCAACAAGAAAAAAAAATATGCATGTAAGATAATATTGAAAAAAGGAGATAAAAGATGATGAAAAGGCAAAGAACGAGATCGAATTGTGGAACAGATACCGGAGCATCCGAATGTTGTAACCTTCAAGGAGAAGTTTGAAGATGAAAAATGTTTTCAAGTGGTGATGACTTTATGTGACGGTGGGGGGTTGTTCAGTCGTAAGGGTAAGGGTGAAGGGGGTCGTTTCACCGAACGACAAGCGGCAAGAGCCATAAGGGACATCATGGAAGGAGTTATGGTAAAGTTCTAGCCATTTTGATCCATTTATTGTATTCTAATTAATTGTGAAAGCTGATATATTTTTGCTAATAATTGATTGATTAGTTTTGTCACCAAAACTATATCTTTCATGGAGATATAAAAGCCCGGTAATATAATGTGGAAGGATAAAGAGAAATCATGCCTGGTTCTTGTTGACTTTGAAGTGTCCTTGAAGTTCACACCAGGTACGTAACTAATTAACCAACATTGATCCCTAGTTCCCTATAGTAACTAACTATTTTGTTCATTAATTAACATACTAATCAATACATGTGATGCACTACAATTCAATTTTAAGGGAAAAGCTCTATGGTAAACTTGCAGCCCTTACACCATACACTGCTCCAGAAGTAATAGATAAAAGCTATGGGAAGGAGGCTGACAATTGTAGTGTTGGAGCTATTTTGTACCAAATGATCTATGGCACTCTTCCCTTTGGCTTTCATCATGATGGTGAGTTATTTAATTGACTTCCCAAATTAGTTATAGTTGTTAAGACTTTCCAAAAAACTCGTGGCTCGGAGCTTGCTCGAAGCTTGCTCGAATTTAGCTCGGAAAAAACTCGCTCGATATGGCTCGGTATATTTCTATGTTTCTTCAACCGGTTCGTATATTTTAATCCCTGACGGCTTGGTATATTATTGTATGATCGGCGCTTCAAACCAAACAGAGGTTCGTTTTGTTTAATGTCCGGTTCCAAATAACTATTCGGCTGGAGTCGTTGTCTTTTTATCGCCACGCCACAAAATCCTGGGTGAAATCAGTTGAGTCAGGATGAAAATGATATTTTTTTTCCTAAAGCATAACCAATATCATATTTCATCTCATTTTCAGGTTTGAGAGGATTAGGCTTTGAAAGAACCTTTATCACCTTCCTACCACTTGTCTTCGTGAACCAATGTCCAAACCTTCTTTTCTTCATCTCTCTACCTTTAATGGCTATCAACAGAGATGGCCTAAACACGTTCTACATTATAAAATCAAGGGTGTGATTGTAATTTTTGCCAGCCATACACGATGGAATAGAGGGCATGACCAAGGGAATGAGTGTTTGGCTTGATTGTAAAAAGGAAGGGAACGAAGTGTTGTTTGGGTGTGTGAAACCTTAACGCTCGTCCAATACTGACCGAAAGCTCGCAACGAAGCGCGAGAACTTCTGCTAGTATAATTTAAATTGCAAAGCTTAAGCTGTGAGACAAATAGGGGTGAGCAAAAGAAAAAACCCAACCCTACCCAACTATTATCCGACCTGCCCCGAGAACCGATGAAACATAAAATACAGAACCGATTCACTACCTTAAATATAGGTCCGGTTCCGGTCCATAGGTCCAGGTCGGGTTTCACCATGAAAAGAACCGAGAACCGACCCGACCCGCCCTATTTTATATGAAAAATTGGAACCGATCTAAATACCTAGGTACTTGGGTTCGGGTCGGGTTGGGTATATTTTCGGTGCGGTTCTCGGTTATTTTCGGTCCGGACCTAAACTTGCTCACCCCTAGAGATAAATGTAGTATGTATAGCTATTTTGTACAACTTTTTAACCTTTGTGAACAAGTTGTTGTTGTTGCATCTTTCAATAACTTATTATTGTGTCACATATCTTTCCTTTATACATCACCTAGATAGCTATTTCTACAATTAACAAGGCTTTGTGTACACCTTAATATTGGTTGTGCGACGTATCTTTTACCCTTGCCTTTGTAAATAATACACATATGGATTGGCAAAGGAACTACATGCATAAAGTGTTTGCCCTCCTACCCGTAATCCATCTTATCTAACCTCGTCCTCATACTCGCCAATCACTACTACTGAGTTTATGGCAAAATATAGAATTCATGGAATGATTGGTACTCGTTCTTTTGGTTGTATGTACAAATGCACTGAAAAGGCAACAAGAAAAAAAAAATATGCATGTATGATAATATTGAAAAAAGGAGATAAAAGATGATGAAAAGGCAAATAACGAGATCGAATTGTGGAACAGATACCAGAGCATCCGAATGTTGTAACCTTCAAGGAGAAGTTTGAAGATGAAAAATGTTTTCAAGTGGTGATGACTTTATGTGACGGTGGGGGGTTGTTCAGTCGTAAGGGTAAGGGTGAAGGGGGTCGTTTCACCGAACGACAAGCGGCAAGAGCCATAAGGGACATCATGGAAGGAGTTAAGGTAAAGTTCTAGCCATTTTGATCCATTTATTGTATTCTAATTAATTGTGAAAGCTGATATATTTTTGCTAATAATTGATTGATTAGTTTTGTCACCAAAATTATATCTTTCATGGAGACATAAAGCCTGGTAATATAATGTGGAAGGATAAAGAGAAATCGTGCCTGGTTCTTGTTGACTTTGAAGTGTCCTTGAAGTTCACACCAGGTACGTAACTAATTAACCAACATCGATCCCTAGTTCCCTATAGTAACTAACTATTTTGTTCATTAATTAATATACTTATCAATACATGTGATGCACTACAATTCAATTTTAAGGGAAAAGCTCTATGGTAAACTTGCAGCCCTTACACCATACACTGCTCCAGAAGTAATAGATAAAAGCTATGGGAAGGAGGCTGACAATTGTAGTGTTGGAGCTATTTTGTACCAAATGATCTATGGCACTCTTCCCTTTGGTTTCATCATGATGGTGAGTTGTTTAATTGACTTCCCAAATTAGTTATAGTTGTTAAGACTTTCCAAAAAACTCGTGGCTCGGAGCTTGCTCGAAGCTCGCTCGAATTTAGCTCGGAAAAAACTCGCTCGATATGGCTTGGTATATTTCTATGTTTCTTCAACCGGTTCGTATATTTTAATCCCTGACGGCTTGGTATATTATTGTGTGATCAGCGCTTCAAACCAAACAGAGGTTCGTTTTGTTTAATGTCCGATTCCAAATAACTATTCGGCTGGAGTCGTTGTCTTTTTATCGCCACGCCACAAAATCCTGGGTGAAATCAGTTGAGTCAGGATGAAAATGATATTTTTTTTTCCTAAAGCATAACCAATATCATATTTCATCTCATTTTCAGGTTTGAGAGGATTAGGCCTTGAAAGAACCTTTATCACCTTTCTACCACTTGTCTTCGTGAACCAATGTCCAAACCTTCTTTTCTTCATCTCTCTACTTTTCATGGCTATCAACAGAGATGGCCTAAACACGTTCTACTTTATAAAATCAAGGGTGTGATTGTAATTTTTGCCAGCCATACACGATGGAATAGAGGTCATGACCAAGGGAATGAGGGTTTGGCTTGATTGTAAAAAGGAAGGGAACGAAGTGTTGTTTGGGTGTGTGAAACCTTAACGCTCGTCCAATACTGACCGAAAGCTCGCAACGAAGCGCGAGAACTTCTGTTTGTGTACACCTTAATATTGGTTATGCGACGTATCTTTTACCCTTGGCTTTGTAAATAATACACATATGGACTGGCAAAGGAACTACGCGCATAAAGTGTTTGCCCTCCTACCCGTAATCCATCTTATGTAACCTCGTCCTCACACTCGCCAATCACTACTACTGAGTTTATGGCAAAATATTCATGGAATGATTGGTACTGATTATTTTGGTTGTGTGTACAAATGCACTGAAAAGGCAACAAGAAAAAAATATGCATGTAAGATGATACTGAAAAAAGGAGATAAAAGATGATGAAAAGGCAAAGAACGAGATCGAAATTGTTGAACAGATACCGGAGCATCCGAATGTTGTAACCTTCAAGGAGAAGTTTGAAGATGAAAAATGTTTTCAAGTGGTGATGACTTTATGTGACGGTGGGGGGTTGTTCAATCGTAAGGGTAAGGGTGAAGGGGGTCGTTTCACTGAACGACAAGCGGAAAGAGCCATAAGGGACATCATGGAAGGAGTTAAGGTAAAGTTCTAGCCATTTTGATCCATTTATTGTATGCTAATTAATTGTGAAAGCTGATATATTTTTGCTAATAATTGATTGATTAGTTTTGTCACCAAAACTATATCTTTCATGGAGACATAAAGCTTGGTAATACAATGTGGAAGGATAAAGAGAAATCATGCCTGGTTCTTGTTGACTTTGGAGTGTCCTTGAAGTTCACACCAGGTACGTAACTAATTAACCAACATCGAAGCTCGCTCGAATTTAGCTCGGAAAAAGCTCGCTCGATATGGCTCGGTTTGAAAGTGAGTCGAGCTGGCTCGACTCGGCTTAGCTCGGATTATTTTACCTATAATATATTTGATTTTTATATACACTATAATATATTATAAAAAACTGATTATTCTTTCCATGTATTTAGGCTTGTAATTTGATATCTACGACATATTTGAAGGTTGATTACTATGCTAATGAACTAGTATTGTATTTCGTTGAGATATAAAACTTATTTTGTGTTGTTGAACTTGATTTTGGCTTATAATGTATTATGTTGAACTTATTTTGAATATATATTCTTTTGGAGTATTGAATAATATTTTAAACTAATGAATTTTGAGAGCTATATATTAAAAAAAATCATGCCAAACCAAGCCGAGTCGAGCCATGTCGGTTTAAAACCAAGCCGAGCCCTAGCTTAGATTTTCAGCTAGCCGAGCCAGCTTGGTTTATAATCAAGCCGAGCCCGAACTTGCCCTAGCTCGGCTCGGCTCATGAACAACCCTAATAGTTGTGTTAGGGCCGGCCCAACAGTATAATTGGGTAAGGTTTGAGCCTAGAGCATCCAATTAAAAAAAAACAAGTCTAAAAAATTGCATATTATATAGTGTCATAATTTTTAAAACTAGACTCGGTGTAGCATGGTGGCCAGAAAGAAGGATAATCTTCGATTGGTGCTGGGTTCGAATTTCACCAGCAAATTTTTTAATCCAATTTTTTGTTAATGGTCGGTTCAGCAGATGGGCCAATATACCTCCGATCTTCGTTTTCTCGTTCTCAGACGTCATCAATATTCACAAAGGGGTTAATGGGGATAACAAGCGAAAGGAGATTATTCGTGGGCTGGTTATGGTGATGTGTTGGGCGATATAGAAAGCTAGGAACGATATTGTGTTTGACAATGGTAGAGGAAATAGTGACGACATTTTTGGAGTAGGTAGATCTCTTGGATTTTTTTTTTTTTTTGCTCAAAAATAGGTCCAAGTATAAGGATATAGTATGGAGAGAATGGTTATCCGTTGTATATGGTGTAGTTTGGTTGGTGGTGCGGTCCTGTGTTTTTTGTCAGGCCGGCCGTTTCTTTAATAAAATTCTCTTTTCAAAAAAAGAAAAAAAAAATTGTTAATGATATTATAGAAATAAGGCCCTTGTGATTAAATTTTGAAAACAAGTTTCGTAGAGTGCTGAGTTCAAAATCATTCCCCTCCTAAACTAGAGATTAATGTTTAGTTATATTAAATAGCCTAATATTTTATTTATTTAACTTTAAACAGTATCAATGAAAAAGATTTTGTTAACATTTTTTTGTTAAATAAACATAAATATGTATTAAACCGAATTCATGAGCATCCTCGTACCTTGAGAAAAAAATTAGAAATCATATCATGTTTAATATAATGTGGGTGGAGTTATTGAGTTGATGTATATTTGACCCTTTACTCCATTTTAGTAACCAATTTTGAGTTGATTTGTGTTTAATATAATCAACTTTATTTTATTAATGACTATATAGGTTTTTTATTATTAATTTTCATGTTAAATAGAAATCCAACTTACTAACCCAAAAAATATAGAAAGGGCCTCTGATTTTCACTTTGGGCCTCCAAAAATGCTTGGGCCAGCCCTGAGTTGTGTACAATATTACAAGTGTAATTGCTTATAGAAATAACTATATACATTAATTGCATTGCAGCATCGATTGGCCACTTGTTTGGCCAGCCTACAAGACCCATTTTTAGCGATCCAGATTACACTGATTATCACATGCTTTGGGATCCCAAATCAAAAGAACACGGCGTCGATTGCATCAAACAGATGCTTAGCAGAGAGCCTGGGTCTCGAATAACCGCGGAGGGTGTTTAAGGTATCTCTCTATACACACACATATATAACTAATTAATAATTAATTAAATATATTTTGGTTTTCTAAAACAGGGCATCCATGGATCCTTATGCATCAGACTGAGTGATGGAAAGTTGAAGAGTTTGAAGAGTTTGTTGTGTGTTGTTGAAGAGTTTGAAGAGTTTGTCGTGTGTTGTTGAAGAGTTTGAAGAGTTTGTCGTGTGTTGTTTGATTTTACTAATAATAGAGACAACTGTTAACCCGTTTGGGAAACGGGTTAACAAAACTCGTTACACGCATTGATATTTGAAACCACTTTGAGGGTGGCTTTGACTTGGTTTTGTTGATGTTTGAAAACTTAATAACCTACAGGATAGATTTGTAGTTGAAAACTAAACATGGATAAGAGTTTTATGCCTCTCAAAGCAAGCTTACGCTTTTTTTGAATCTAAAGCAAGCTTAAGCATTTCGTTCTTATAAATCGTGTATATTCTCTCTAGAACTGTCTCGTCATCTATACTCGCTCAATTATGTGTTGTTCCAAAAACAAGCTAAACAGGTCTTTAATCTATGAGCAATTCTTTAATAACTGTCGCAAACATGTAGACACTGCAGTGCATTGATGACAAAAAAATCAATTTCATAATATAACAAAAGTTTCATCTACATATGTACTAGTAAGTAGTAGCATAACAAGAGTAAATTCTAGTTTAGTTTACCACAACCAGAAGTCATCCTCATTTCCTCTCCGTTTCCTTCTTCGAAACCCCATAATCCCATCCTCTTGCAAATTCATATCGCAACCTGGTTCTTTTGCGTCTTCAAAATTTGCAATCTATGAATAATCAGTTAGGGTTCTTCTTCTCTTGATTCGATTAACAATCGAAACGACGCACCCCTGATCGTGTTCTTGATTCAAAACTATTTAATTACCTAAAAAATTGAGGGCCCGTGTAGATGAAGAGAGAACTGAAAGCGTCAATTCTGCTAACATTTCGTTTACTTTGCCTTTCATCATTTGGAGTCCTGTTTCAAGTGCCAGTACAAAACAGGGAACAAACAATTCATACTAGAGTATTTAAAACAGTAGTCGGTAAGTGCAAGCTTATTTAAGTGGGCCTCTTGCTCAACGCTTGGAGGGACTCTGAATCGTATTGATAAAATCTTTTTTTTTTTTTTTTGATTTCAATTGTAACTAGCTTTATTAATAAACAGATAATTTACATCGAGATAGTTGGTAAACGGGCAACAAGCTGCGCCGCTACCCCTTTTTGAATAGCAAAACTAAGCCTTTTAAAAACTACGTCCATAGATCTCGGGGTCATAACATTACTATGCATGACCCTTTGAACTCGACTAAGTAGGTCCACAGCCTCTGGCGCCAGAAAACCAAAAGTATCAAAAGCAAATGGGATAAACACGTGCTGGTTGTCAAGGCACGCTTTCTCATGCTTGATCACTTTACCCGAAGCAGCTTTTAAAGCAGCCTGACCCACTGTGAAAACACTACTCCCTAAGCCCACTAGCGGGGAAACCCCTGTTAGATCCACACAGGCGTGTTTTCCTCCTACCCATCCAAAGACAAGAATGTCGGCTGGTCGAAGGGTAGATCTCCCTTCCAACGGGTCTGTTAAGAAATTAACGGGTGCCTCTTTCTTAGCAGAAATACCAGCGCGCCTGAATATGTCAAAAAGGACATCCCTAACCAAATCATGTCGATCTTTGCAAAGAATTTAAAATTTCAAATCCCTTTTTACCATATATGATTGTATATGAACATCTGACATGTTAATCAAAAATGAAAAAACTTGACTAAATAAGTCCAATTTGGTGTTTAAAATTATTAGCAAGTCCTAAAATGGCCCTTTCCACCCTTCTCTTTTTAACCTTTTCAATTTCGGCCAACCGTATTATGTAAGGATATTAATTGATAAAATGTTGAGTATCATGTGCATATAAATTAACTTAAAAGTTACATACCATCTGCCACTGCTTTTCAACTTTAATAGAGGACATGCCAAGAGCAACTCCTTGAGGCTTGAGTAACATCTCAGTCGATGTTCTTTCTCCACACAGACCTGCATATAAGTGTTTAAACATGAAAAATATTTATGCAGTAGATTCAATGACCAAAACCTTAAGGGATGGTAAGTAATGGGAAAAAAACTCACATTCTTCTCCTTCAAAACTCTGCCATTTGAGCACTTCTTCTTCTTCACTTTATCTTCAACAATACCAGAGCTATAATTTCATTTTGAGTAAACCTCAATTTTCGTCCATGTGGTTTGCTGATTTTAACACCTTCAGTCCAATAGTTTATGAATTACATTTATCATCCATTAGTTTGCTGATTTTAACAGTTTCAGTCCATTAGTTTCCTGAATTTAACAGTTTCAGTGTTAGTGGTGTGGACTGAAACTGTTAAAATCAGGAAACGAATGGACTGAAACTGTTAAAATCCGCAAACTAATGGATGATAAATGCAATGTTTAAACTATTGGACTGAAGTGTTAAAATTAGCAAACCACATGGACGAAAATTGAAGTTTACTCTTTCATTTTTGAAGACTAAAGTCGTAACCACAATCAATCTCCATAAAAAAAAATCATAAATTTAATCTTATCTACTGATGAAACCAAATAAACAATCTTGGTGATTAGGGCCGTTCAAATCGCTTGCCGCTCGTCGCTCGCTCGACGCTCGTTCGGAAATTGCTCGGAAAACGCTCGTTCGATTTGACGCTCGGTTGTCAACGAGTCGCTCTGCTCGGTTCGGTTTGTAAACGAGCCAAGCATGAGCAAAGGTTCGCTCGGCTCGGTTCGGCTCGAATTATTATTTTTAATTAATAATTAGTATATATATACATAGGATTAGGTTCAAACGAGAACATTTTCTCCAGCGTGAACTGCGTGAACTTATCTGGGCCCTTGATTTTTATGATCTTGAGATTTTTAGTGAATGGCAAGATGGTAATTATTTGGTTATTTGTTACTATTTAATTAAGTGAATAAGGGTATATGTGTAATTTACTTTTTAATTTGATTGCAAAAATCTCGTTTATCTCCATATTTAGTTTTCATGATCCCACGAAAATCTCTCTCTCACATATCATTGACATAAAGAAAAGCAGAGGAAACCATCGATCCCTAAACAAAAAAACAAACCCTAAATCGATCCTCGCCGTCTGCCTCCCACCGCCACCACCACCTCTCGTCGTCGCCCTTCCATCCTATCGACATCAAACATCACCGCTCCTTCGATGATTATTCTCCTTCCGATTTGGTACTCAATCGATTTTCACTCACACACAATAACCAATCAGGTACAATTGAAGGCGAGGCATGGCTTAATTTTGATGATGTTAGGGTAGGTTTGGTCATGGACCAATTGACATATGGAAATCTCAATCTTCAAAGTTTTATTACGGATGCAGTGAAAGAGGCCCTCATTATGCGCGTAAGTTACTTGTCTTGTTTGTTAACGTAGGTTCAGGGCACCGTGGGTGGGTTAGCCTGTCGCCTAGGTGCAAGTCCCGTCTAGCCCATTTTTAGTTGTTTCCGGCCAGTGTAGATTGGTTTAGACTGGATTTTTTGGCGGGTTGGTCGGTTCAGACAGGTTTTTGGCGGGTTCAGATAAGTTTTTTTTCCGGTTCAGTGCGCCTTGCTGCACTCAAGGCAGTTTTGCTGAACCGAGTTGAGCCTGGGCGCCTGCCTTGTGCGTCTTTAACTCCATAGTTTTAACAACTGAGACAGACTGCAGGAATGTTTTATGACATAATTTATTATTTTTCTGTTTTAATGCTAAATTTTTAGATATTTATTAGACTTTGCTAGTTCCCATATTGAACTTTGCTTCATTAATCATGATGGTTATAAGCTGGTGAAGAATGTCGATATATACTCTGTCTGCTTCATCGTTGAATTAATCTGTTTTAAGAACCTATTTATCAACTCACATATATGTTGTCTTGGGTCAGTATTGGGCTTGAGATTTTTCAAGATTCTTAATATTGAATTTGAATTTCATATCTATTGCTTAGAGGTCTACACACTAAATGAATTCTTACACAGCTCCTGTTCATGAGTCACTATCAGATGGGTATATGCTTATTGCTGCTAGTGGAGGGCTGATTCAACAAAGAACTGGAGTAAGCATTCGTCTGTTCTCTTTTGTAGTTTCTAGTCATTTGTATTTTACTGAATCATTATTTTTCTTTGCACACAAATAACTGATGCTTAAGTGGCGGTTGGAAGGGATTTTCATTTGCTCAAAAGTTACTATCGGGTGATATTCTGTTCTTTCATCTAGTTGGAAGCTGCAAGCTACAGGTAATTATGGGGGGTGTTTGAATTATGCAAAGTATTAGTTGCCGAGTTTTTTTGTTCAATTTTTTGATTTTGCTCTTTTTTTAATGCGACGT
Source organism: Helianthus annuus (assembly GCF_002127325.2). NCBI lineage: Eukaryota > Viridiplantae > Streptophyta > Magnoliopsida > Asterales > Asteraceae > Helianthus > Helianthus annuus. The sequence goes on along the minus strand of NC_035440.2, from coordinate 77,427,459 downwards.
ACACATGTGTATTCTGATTTGCTCTGGTTTTAATGCGATGTACACATGTGTATTTTGATTTTGCTCTGGTTTTACTGCGATGTACACATGTGTATTCTGATATTGCTTTGTTTTTAATGCGATGTACACATGTGTATTCTGATTTTAACGCAATGTACACATGTGTATTGCGTCTGTTTTATGATATCTCAGAATTTTTTGTGTATTGAATGTGTAAGGTTGTTGATGTACACTTGTGAATTATGCAAAGTACTAATTGCTGAGTTTTTTGTGTTATTATAGGAGACGTCGTAAACGAGGAAAGTGGAGATGGAAGGTCGATAAGGATGATTCACGTATGAGGTCGATAAGGATGATTCAGCATACAACGCGGCGAATAGTTGTAAAAGACTATGTCTTTTTTATTTTTCCGATTATGTTGCGTTTATTGTTTTCACAAAACTGGAACTTGTAATTGTATGTTTTTTTTTGGTTTGGCAAACATTATGGAAATTGTTATTTGCTTAATATAAAATAGGTTTACAAGTTTTATTTGTTTATATGTATGTATTATGTAGCTAATTACACATATGTACCATGCTGAGTACACATGTGTACTGTTCAATTCATATCAAAGTACACATGTGTATACCGTTGAAATATGAAGGTTACGTGAATCTTAAAAATCATAATCCGAATTCTGGTGGCGAAATCTAAAAAATAAAAATGAAATAAAAGATAACGTGGATAACGATTTTAAAATAGGAAAGATGTAACTTCATTCAATTATTAAAATAATGATTTAAATATAATTTTTTATATAATTACAATCATACCCTTAACAACTAAAAAGGAAATCAATGGTCCAGATCAGTTCACGCATGGGATTAGGTTCACGCTGGAACCCTACCCTATATACATAAATATAAATTATACATATACACACACACCTATATATACACACACATTACACATACATATATACTTAAATATAAATTAAATTTATAGGTTTATATATACCACTCTATTAAATTTTGGTCTACTGTATACAAATTTACAATTGTATCTATACGTACTACCCCAACCACGCCAATAAAAAAATTAATATAAAAACCTAAAAGTTAAATCCTAAACCAATAAACGACAAGCTGCTCATCGCCTCAATGTTTCATGTCGCTACCCTAAGTCGATCGTCTCCTGCTCTCAACGCAATTGTTCGTGCAATATGGTTATCGCCTCATCGGCCACAACATTGTTATTTATAAGAAAAATATTATGTCATGAAATGTGCATGTTTTTAAAGACATAAAAACTTGAGACCAAACATTGTCACTGTCTCTCTCAGCGAATTTCAATCGGGCGACACGGATGTCCAAATCGCTCGAACTTCGCTCGACGCTCGCTCGGAATATTTACTGCTCGAAAAATGCTCGCTTGATTTGAGGCTCGGTTTTAAATGAGCCGCTCGGTACGGTTTGTAAACGAGCCAAGCATGAGCAAAGGTCCGCTCGGTTCGGCTCGGCTCGTGAACAACCCTATTGGTGATAATCAGAAATTCCTATATATATTATATTAGTTTAAAAACATATTGTGCAAAGATTTACAATATACTAAACCCCTTTACTTAGTTGACTTTGACGATTAAATAACTTTTTACAACCACCGATTCAGAAAAATCGGAAACCTTAATACTTAAAAAACAAAATAAAAGATCGGAACTTACTCAATCGTGGGGAACCGCCGGATTGCCTGGTTGATGCGAGTACGACGTCGTTTACGCAACCACGCCGATGATAGGGTTAAAACCTCGGGAAGAAAGAAAACTAAGAGATAGGGAGATATTTGACTCAAATTATACTTGATTCCATTCCATACGTAACATCCAAATAAATAGATAAGGAACTTTCATAAGACACCCCCAAACTAAACCAAAATAACATCCTAATCCCTTGACTTAACAATAGTAATAAAACTAAAATAAATAAGATACGTAACAATACTCCCCCCTTAACCTACTTTTTGCCCTCGAAAAGTAAGCTCTTCAATTCAATCCTTAACCCTTGTCGTCTTGTTCAGTTTCCTCATCGCCTTCCACGTTAATCACAAAAAGTTGTTTCTTTTTGCACTTGTGTCCTGGAACGAACTTTTCAGTGCACCAAAAGTATTCTCCTTTTGACTTTTTTAACTCTAGTTCCTCACCTGACAAGCGCTTCGCGTTAATAGTTGCTGGTTTATAAGCTGGTGGCCCAGGGACTCCTGTTGGATCTGGAAGCAACGGAAGTTTTGAAGCGTTAACCGAAGGTGTTATTTTGACATCTTCGGGTTGCAGCCCATCCTCCACATCTTCACCTGAAAACCGAGGAAACTCAACCTTCCCGACCCGCATAGGCCGAGTACCCGTCCGCGATTCATCGCTAAACAGGCCCTTATCAGGGCCGCCTCCGCCGCCGCTGAAGCCGCCTCCGCCGCCGCTAAAACTGCCACCGCTTGAATGCTCCTTGAGTGCTCGTAAGATCTCTTCTTGTTGTTTCATCGACTGTTCTTGTTGTTTCAACATGGTGGCTAGGGTTTCTTGGAGATTTGAGATTGCTTGCCAAGTTCCTTGAGAGTGCTGTCAATTTCTTGATTGCGTGTGTTAGTCATGGTAATCGAAAGTAATTCCGACCGGAGATCGGAACGGCTCTGATACCCTTGATAGGGTTAAAACCTTGGGAAGAAAGAAAACTAAGAGATAGGGAGATATTTGACTCAAATTATGCTTGATTCCATTCCATACGTAACATCCAAATAAATAGATAAGGAACTTACATAAGACACCCCCAAACTAAACCAAAATAACATCCTAATCCCTTGACTTAACAATAGTAATAAAACTAAAATAAATAAGATACGTAACAGCCAGCCGATCTACCTCCCGGTGGTTACGGAAATTAGCGACGGTGACGGCGGGTGCCCGGGCGGTGAAGCGATGGAGATCCCCTGCGCTCACATGTAACGCATATGTGTATTTACGAATTACGAAGCAAAGATAAGGCAAGGCTAAAAGATACGTGGCAAACTCTAGAAGCAAAGATAAGATACGACAAGGTAAAAGATACGTGTTACGAATTACGAAGCAAAGATAAGGCAAGGCTAAAAGATACGTGGCAAACTCTAGAAGCAAAGATAAGATACGACAAGGTAAAAGATACGTGGCAAACTCTAGGATGCAGGTGTACACAAAGCCTTGTTAATTGTACAAATAGCTAGCTAGGTGACGTGTAAATGGAGATGGCAAAAATAACCGAGCCCGACCGGTATACCCGATACAAACGGAACCAGTATACCCGATACCCGACGGGTATTGGGCCGGGCATAGGATTAGCTTTAGAAGTTTTCGCGGGTATGAGTCGGTTACAAGATTAGGTGATACCCGACCCGATAACCACATACCCATTTAGCCGAACTATATACCCGAATTTTTTAATTTATATTTTTATTTTTCATTAACCTTTTTCTATTAGTGATTTATTTTAGTATATTCATAATATGAAAAAAAAAACAAATTTTCTTTTTGTATATGTATTTGATAATAGTATTTATATTTTATATGTTGTGAATAATATATATGTAAGTGTATAAGTATTAAACAATTATTATTAATTTATGATATAACTTATATGTATGTAATGTACATTTTTTGTTTTAGTTAGTTGTTGTATAAATAAAATTATATAATAATTGTAATAGTAAAGAAATGTATTTGAAAATCTCAACGTATATCTTTTAACAAACTAATGGGTATACTCGATTCCCGCCGGGTAATTACTCGACAAATACCTGACGGGCATTGGCCGGGTATGAGACATGATTTTACAACCAGGTATGAATATTAGTATGAGATTACCAATACCTGACCCGAATCCTATATGTTGCCATCCCTACGTGTAAAGAAAAAATATGTAACATAAGGTTATTGAAAGATGCAACTACTTGTGCACAAAGGTTAAAAAAATTGTACAAAATAGCTATACTACATTTATCTCACAACTTAAGCTTCGCAGTTATATATAAATTAAAATATATATATATATATATATATATATATATATAGAGAGAGAGAGAGAGGTAGAGGATCCTGTAAAAAAGGCCTAAAGTGTGAGAAGGGTAAGAAAGAATCTCAGCCATTAGATCTTTTGATCTAATAGTTGAGATTAATAGGGACCAAATTGTAAAATATTTTCATTAATTTGGACTGATTTGAAATATCTATGTGCAATATAGTCTTTTAAACCCACTAGAAATTAGGTAATGCAAATGTAACTTCTCCCCGTCTTTTTTAAACGTCAATAACTTTTTATACGTGACTTTTTTTTTAAATTACACCATAATAACAAACATTTTTTTATCTTTAATATGAGTACCATATTGCTATACTAATATAGAGAAAAAAATATGTTTCGATCAGATGTTTAGTCAATGAATGGTGTTATATACTTGCTGAATGGTGTTATATACTTGCTGAATGGTTTATATACTTACTGAATGGTGTTATATACTTGCTGAATGGTGTTATATACTTTGGTGTTATATACTTGCTGAATGCTGAATGGTGTTATATACTTGCCGAATGGTGTTATATACTTACTGAATGGTGTTATATACTTCCTATAATTAAGGTGGCGGTTATGGGAAGTTTTTAATTAATTGAATTAATGATAAAATTACTTGTTTACCCTTTTCAATTAATTTAGATCTAATGACTGAGATTTTTTCTTACTTTTCTCACACTTTTGGTCTTTTTTACAATAACCTTACCCATATTAAAAAGGAAAGCTTGTGAATAGTAACTTCAACCACATTTTATTGTATATATACATGTTTTCCTCATATATATATTAAAAAAGAAAGCTTGTGAATAGTAACACCAACCACATTTTATTGTATATATACATGTTTTTCCTCATTTATATATGTATTGGCATCTGGTATAGTGGTTGGTATATAGTATTCTTAACAAAAGGGCTTGTTCGATCATTCTCTGTCCTTTTTTTTCCCACTTTATTTTCCCCTTCTCAAAAGTGCTCCCCTCCCACAAACATAACTGAAGTCATCTACTCTAGGGCTTTCAGGTGAAGATTCGAGCGATCAGAGGTGGTAGTGGCGAATTCCGACTGCGCTGTTAAACTCGGTGACAGTGACGATGATGGTGGCTAAATTAGGGTTCTGACGCGGTGGTTCTAAGGCGTTGTAGCGGCGTCGTCACCACAATTACCATCGCTTTGCACTTGCAAAACCCTAACCTATCCCAACACCATCTATAAGCACTAATCGAACTCGTCAGAATCGCCTTGGATCGAAGACCCAGTGGAACACCGGTCTGCATTTCTACCAACATTGTCACTACTGTCAACCTCCGCATCCACACTCACACATCTGATAAGGTACTTTGTTTTATCTCGCTATGTGTTAAGTGTTCTTGATTATGGTCAATTAAATATGCTTAAATAACCTTTTGGTAATCGAAGATGGAAATTGACCTTTTAATCTGTTCTTCAAGCCAAGAATGGTGAGTTTTAATTGTGTTTGAGTTTGGATTTAGGCCTAATTTTGTAACTTTATTATTTATCAAGTGGGTATTCCAGATCAATCAATGATGTCGTGTTCGTCTTCTTCATCTGGGTCAGAGGATGAGGATGAATGCATGGATTCAGGATTCGTACAGGAAAGGAGGCTACCATGCGGTTCGAATCGACGATAAGTTCTCCGTTGGTGGATACATCGCTCAGCGGAAGCTCTGATGGGGCCAGTTCTCCCATGTTTGGCTTGCGTATGATTCTCAAACATCTGTAAGTTTTTTTGTTCTGTTTTGTTTGATATATGATCATGTACAGTGATAGTTTGTTATGATTACATTTAGTTACAAATTTATGAGCTTTTGTCGGAATATAGATATGAAATGGTCCTTTAATTAATGCTTATAAAATGTTAGGTGATTCGTTATTTCCAAAGGGGAAGTTATTATTAATATTATTATGTTTGTATCTGCAAATAGATAGTTTCCTTTATGTTTTACTCATTGTCCTTCATGGGCTGCTGCATTTGATTTAATAAATTTAATAAAAATGCTACTTAAAACGCCCCGCTTGCGGTATGCGCATATAACGTATATATGTGTGGGCGCTCGGGGGAAAAAATGAAAGTGCACTAATTTTAACATTATTTTACTAATTTCGTGAAAATAACGTTAAAAGAATGGATGGTTAATCATGCACCATGTGGTGGCGTTGATAGCTGAAAGACAAGGAGGTACATGCACTAATCGGCAGTTGTCTCAATTGCCGAGTGTTATGTACCTTATGTCCAAGGCTTGATGCAAAACTACTATCGAGCCAGGGGTCTCTGGAAGCAGTCTCTCTATTCCTACGGGGTAGAGATAAGGTTGTCTACATCTTACTCTCCTCAGACCCTACCTTAGCTTTGTTATTGGTGGGATTTGCTTGTGGAGCACACCACTTAACTACTATAGTTTTAGTGATAATAGAATTAGTAAACGAATGAAATTCGGAGAACAAGATAGTTTTAAAGGCGAACATTCGCGTTACATCAGGATAAAAGTCCATCAGTTTACAAATTGAATGAAAATTGTTGAAACTTCTATTTAAAAGAAACAGATCACTTGAATGAAAATCGTTGAAACTTCTATTTAAAAGAAACATATCACTTTATAATATATAGAGGGGATTACAAATGATTATATCCTGTTTTGCAACCAAAAACAAAAAAAAAATTATAATAATAATAATAAAACATATTCTATATGATGATCCCACAAGAAATACATACTAACAACATGATACTTCACAAAATCCCTGAAGACCAAGAAGCAGCCTTTGAATCATACATGTAGTAAGGATAAGGATATGGGTCACTGTTTGTCCGAAACTACCAGGTCCACGACCACCGCCAGTAGCAGCCGGCTGTGTCGGGAAGTACACGAATGATGGAGATGGAGGACCGCGGTTGTCACCACCCGACGAAATGTAAGTTGGTGGTGGTGGAGTTACATCTACCGGCGAATCAAAATAGTAAAATATTTCTGGCGGTGGAGCATTATGGACCGGCTTTGGAGATGAGGGTGGCCTGGATGGAACCGCAGGCGGAGATGGTAGTGGTTTGAAAGTGACTAGAGGTGGAGATGGTGGTGTTTTGAACATGACCGCAGGCGGAGATGGTGGTGGGTTGGTGGTAGAGGGTGGTGATGAACATATGGGAGTGCATGTGCTGCATAGTGAACCTGTGAGGTTGTCCACTGCTGTTGTTACTCCAGCAAATACTAAGAGGAAAAAGAGTTGTTGTTCCATATGCATAATTAAATTGTTGGTCACTTTCTTTTGGCAAATTGTGGGTGTTGATATACAGTGAGTTTGTTTTTATAATTTAGAAGCTTTTTACTACTCGATTTCTTCATGATTTATGCATTTTATTGAAGTGTTAGTATATTGGTGGGAATAATTAGGTTCTTGGGTATGTGCATCACATGTGGCAAAATCGTAATACATGAAGTGCTGTTAGTTCCCATCTTTCTTTTTACCGGATGAAAGCCACATTAGAGATGTATGATAAGAACAAATGAAGAGGAACCAAAATGACGAGAGAATCAGGTTGTTTTTATGTTGTTTTGAAACCCATCATGCTTTACTTTTATCCTGAGATGGTGTTGTTTGTATTAAAAGTACAAGTAATTCAAGGACAAACATCCGTTGTAACGCTCCGCTTTTTCATAACTTTCCTTAATTAGAAAGCTTGTCTTGTATTTCTATTTTTGGAACCTTGTATTCCTTGTAACCGTCTTTCGTTGTATTGTTGTAAATCTGAGACTTTGATCGTAATAAAATTCGTTATTTCATACAAGTTACATATTCGTGCATGCTTATACGTGCTGCAATACTTGGGTTATACGTTACCAATCTCGAAAGCATACGCGTAACCAATACTCGATATACTGGTACTCATAACGTATACGTGCTTGTTAAATATACAATACATGGTTAAATAATAATAATAATAATAATAATAATAATAATAATAATAATAATAGTAATAATAATAATAGTAGTAGTAGTAGTAACGATGATATAATAATAATAGTATAATAATAACTATAGTAAACATCAACTTATATTGTTAATATGTTATTATTAAAACACAAAAAAAAATTAAAAGAAAAGGGGCAGCCCCCCTTGCGATCGAAACTGCCAAAGCAGTTTGTTGTTTTTTTTTTTTATTGCAAAGCATTCACACACCTCGTATTATTGCTTTGAATATTATAAGTTAGCTTTTTTTATAATATGTCATGTTTACACTTGAATCTAGTGTCTCAAACAAAAAAAAAGAAACATATTATGGCTGTGATCAGCCTGCGTATGCAGCCCTATGTGGGGTGTTTGGTTTGTTTTAATTTAAGACTTTTAACCACCAACTAATCATATTAAATGCCAACCAACCTAACCCTAATCCATCCCCTATATAAACCAAGACTTCTCTAAACATTTTTCACTTTTCTAAACACTCTCAACTATCTCTAATCACTCCCAAATTACTCTAAAATCGCAGCAACATCAGAAGTTCGGACAGAAGCACTATCCTTCATGAAAATGAGCATAACTTCTTCATTTCTTGTCCGATTTAGTCCATTCTTTTTCCTATGTGCTTGGATCGACCTTACCTTCGATTCCATGGGTATTTCACAGTAAATAGGTCCCTGGAACTCCGGAAAATAGGCTCCAAAGTCCATTGTTCGTTTTTGTTTTCATTTAATCTTTGTTAAACTTAACCAAACTTGAGTTTTTTCATCTCAAACCTATGTCCTAATGCTTACAACCTATCTTATGATTGGTTAGGCTTAAAAACAAGGTTGAGACATGTGAAATCATAGGTGTAAACCTCACATACTTTCTGTTTTGTTTGGGTTTTAACCCACAAGTAATGAACAAGCCTAATGCTTGATGTTTGTGTGATTATAGGAGTAGCTTGGGCTATCCTACTTGTAAGTCCACACATTACTTGACGTTTTCCTTAGATTAGTTGTATTTATTCATTCTTTATTGTATGTTCATGACCCTCCTTGGTTGTTTTTACATCAAGTGTAGTGGTGAACACCTAGAGGTGCCTAAATGGAAGACTTGATCTTCCTACCTCCTACATGATTTCTATGATATTTAGAGGTACCTAAATGAAGATCTTAATCTTCTACCTCATGCTTGAAATATTGGACTTAATAATATGTATAAAATATATGTAATATATAAGCACATAATCCAAATAATCGAATCTTAGATGATGAATTAGTGTTCATATGTCCCAGTACTAGATTATATCATCCTATAGTATGATAACTTGTTACGATTCTAATGGAACCTTGTTCCATGAAACCATATAAACTCCTTGGAGTACATAGTGTCAAGAACAAGTATCATATGTATTAGATGATTATTTTCACATGTTATTCTCATATGTTATTTTCATGTTGTTTTATTCCGAACCTCGACTCTAAGCATACTTGAACTTTAACCCTTATACATTCGGACTCTACATCTCTAATCGTCAACAATTGGATAATCGGAAAGCATATGCAATATTGTGAGTATACTTGAACCCCTTTTTCGTTTACCACTTTTTGGGGTGTAACATGTTATTTATAAACTTACACACAAACTTTATCATAATACATAAACATTCCTATTACACGCATGCTTATTTGATTACTTGATACTTTAAACTTGGGTTGAGGACATTATGTGTTAAACTTATCATTAACTTCGTACGAGCCTAACCATGACATATGTAGCGCTATAGGATTAACGACCCGCCTGCCCGTAGACTTGTGGTTATGTCATGAGCATATTCCGTTTCATTATTGGTTAGATATGTTTGACACATGCCAATTTTATTGTTTATCTCGTATCAAGAGCTTGCCACGTGGAATTGTTTAAACTTATCTTTTGATACGTATGTACCAAACTTGTATACTCGTCTTTACTTTTGCATTGAACTTTATTTTAAACATGTTACAGGTTGAGGAGGATGATGCTATGAAATGAAGTAGCGTTGATGCCTAGATACACATATAGACGTTTAGGTTTAATCGTTGTATCAATTTTGACTATGTTGTATTGTATTTCCCTTGAACTTGATGTTGTTTTGTAATTTTGACTACATTGTTTTATCAAATATACTTCTTATTCCACAATCTATTTTCACTCAACTCATATACACGAGATTCTTAATCATGTCTTAAAACGTTTTATTACCCGAATTTCAAAACCTTACGAAATGCTACCTTTCAATTCAATCGGTCCAATGAATATCTTGCCCATGAACTCCATATTCGACTTAATCACTAAAACACATACTTACGTTATATCACTATACTAAAGACTTTCATTCTCAATCGAAATTCAAATCCACTTTCTCATATACTTATAAGATCTTATAGATATTATACGAACGTTTTACCAAAGACGTTTTTCAACATCAACAAATCATTTGTTAATTTTTTTTCTTAAACAAACACTAAGTCCTTTTGCTAAATTTCTTTTCTAAGGATCGACGTTTTCACAAGAACCTTCAAAATTCAAAATTTTCTTTTTGATGCAAATAAAACAAACCCGTCATTTACGAAAACCTTTTTCTACCCCATAAAATTCGTCAATCAGATTTCAAAACACGTGGGCTAGAAGACTTCATGGGGACCGACAATCTTCACACACGTAAACTCTTTTAAAAAAAACAAAAGTAGAATTTCATTCATTACAAAATACGTTATGCATAACCAATGAATACTTCTACATTTACAAACTATATTCTACCTTCCAATTCAACTCAATCTATTTTGATTCGATAAACTCACATTTCACGTAAACCACAATACATGCATATCATCGTACACGTTTTAACTGATACCTCGAGACGAAATTGCTTATATCACTCGTTTTATGTATTCAAAGTTCTCAAGCGATTTATATGTCCAAATTCGTTATACTCCAACGTACACTATATACGTAATTTTTATTATTCGTACCTACACTTATACTCATACGTTTTATGTTTATGCTTATACTCATACTACTCATACGTTTTTATGTCTATGCTCATACTTACGTGAATGTTCATACTTAAACTTATAGTTATGCTCATACTCATGACTCATAGATTCGTACCCGTACGCGAGCGGAATCCGAGGGATTCGCTTACGTGGGTCCCATACATACTTAAGCATGGACTTGCTTACATACTATATCCTATACGTACACATTCTTATATTTTTTATGTATACCCTGATTCATACACAACTAGTACAAGCTATGCAGATCATGCGACAATCAAAATAATCGCGGGTGCACACGGGATTATAGTGATAGGCGTATGAGAACCATAGAGTGTACTACTGTGTATGGTAAGACACAGAACGTAACATGACACTGAATACGAAATGGCCGTAACGTGGTCAAAACATGGTGGATACGCCATTGGTACTTCCTATATATAAGTGTTTTCACCATGTTACCAAACTTTCGTAAAACGTGCCATGAGAAATTCAGTGTTTTGCCGACCTATTTAGACCTAATACGAACTTTAAACAACTCACAAACGCGTTATATCCTATTATCCACGACGAGACTTCATTTTTAGCACACTACTTTCGTCTATCCGATACTTATACTATTTTGATACTCGCGTCGTGTATTCAGCATCAATCGTTCACTTTTATACTCTCATTATTCCCCATTATTCTTTTTTTACGAACCTCGTTCACGACCAAGTCTGTTAAAAACCGTCTTCCTATTCTTATTTCTTGTATAGACGTACTTAGTAGACCGTTATCACTTTATTCAAAGTACTAGACCTTGTCGTTCTCCAAAACTTTATACTTTTCGAGACGTTTGAAATTTTTTTTTCAAGTCTCAATTCTTATTAACCACCTTATTGCCAAAACTCTTTCAAGTCTTCCTCTTAAATAAATTTCGGGACGAAATTTTCTAAAGGATGGGAGACTGTAACGCTCCGCTTTTTCATAACTTTCCTTAATTAGAAAGCTTGTCTTGTATTTCTATTTTTGGAACCTTGTATTCCTTGTAACCGTCTTTCGTTGTATTATTGTAAATCTGAGACTTTGATCGTAATAAAATCCGTTATTTCATACAAGTTACATATTCGTGCATGCTTATACGTGCTGCAATACTTGGGTTATACGTTACCAATCTCGAATGCATACGCGCAACCAATACTCGACATACTGGTACTTATAACTTATACGTGCTTGTTAAATATACAATACATGGTTAAATAATAATAATAATAATAATAATAATAATAATAATAATAGTAATAGTAATGATGATATAATAATAATAGTATAATAATAACTATAGTAAACATCAACTATAACGTTCATGTATATTGTTAACTAGTTAATACCCCGCCCGCGTTGCGGGGCGATGGCCAAATAATGAGTGAGTGTTAGTCAGCTCATTGACACGGAAAACAATTCAATCGAGTCAACCAATTAAAATAAAACACTTTTATAGTTTTGATAAAAAAAAAACTAAAATAATGGCAATATTGTAATTTTTAACAGATGGAAAGTTATATTTTTTTACTGAGGTAAAATCGTAATTTGACAAAAGCTAAAGTAATGGCAGTATTGTAAATTTGAACCTGGGGCAAAATTGTAAATTTTCACAGGGGCAAATTCGTAATTTTTAACTTGGGTTAACAACGTAACATAAATTAGAACTAAGGGCACAATCATAATTTTAAGCTTGAGGCAAAAGTACAATTTTATTTTGAACCGAGGGCAAAATCGTAATTTTGAGTTGGGGGCAAAAGCATAATTTTATTTTGAATCGGAGAAAAAACGTAATTTTGAATTGAGGCCGAAATCACAATTTTTAAACGGGGAAAAATCACATTTTTGAACGGAGGGCAAAATCGTAATTTTTAAGTGGGGGCAAAAACAAAATTTTATTTTGAACTGGGGGCGAAAAGGTAATTCTGAGCTGAGGACAAAACCACAATTTTATTTTGAATGGAGGGAAAAATCGTAATTTTGAGCTGGGGACAAAAGCGTAATTTTATTTTGAGCTGGGGGCAAAACCGGAATTTTAAAGAGGGACAAAAACGTGATTTTAGAATGGATATAAAATAATAAACTGGTTGGTCCAATGGGAGAGTGCCAGGCAAAGTCGTAATTTTGAATTGAGGGCAAGATGGTAATTTTGAGAAGGGAAAAGCGTAATTTTATTTTGAGCTGGGGGCAAAAACGTAATTTTAAAATGGATATAAAACAAAAAACGTGTTGGTCCAATGGAGGAGTGCCAGGCAGTTGCCTGGCACTATTCCCCCATTTGGTTTTTGAATATGCCTGGCATTATTCCCCCATTATGTTTTTGTATATGTAGGTAATAATATGTTATTATTAAAACACAAAAAAAAAATTAAAAGAAAAGGGGCAGCCCCCCTTGCGACCGAAACTGCCAAAGCAGTTTGTTGTTTTTTTTTAATTACAAAGCATTCACACACCTCATATTATTGCTTTGAATATTGTAAGTTAGCTTTTTTTATAATATATCATGTTTACACTTGAATCTAGTGTCTCAAACAAAAAAAAAAAGAAACATATTATGGCTGTGATCAGCCCGCGTACGCAGCCCCATGTGGGGTGTTTGGTTTGTTTTAATTTAAGACTTTTAACCACCAACTAATCATATTAAATACCAACCAACACAACTAATCATATTATGCCTTTTGGTTTAACCAAAGCACCCGCGGTTTTCATGGATCTGATGAATCGCGTGTCTAAGCCATTTCTAGACCGTTTCGTTATCGTGTTCATCGACGATATCTTGATCTATTCTAAGTCGAAGACCGAACACGCGCAACATCTACGTTTGGTTCTCGAGCTACTCCAGGGGAATCAACTCTATGCCAAATTCTCCAAGTGTGAATTCTGGCTGGAGGAGGTTCAGTTTCTGGGTCACATCGTTAATAGTCAAGGTATTCATGTCGATCCCACGAAGATTGAAGCAGTCAAGAGCTGGATTACGCCTAAAACCCGTCTGAAGTTCGTTCTTTCCTCGGACTAGCGGGCTATTATCGACGATTTATCGAAGGATTCTCTAAGATCGCTATGCCGCTCACCGCCCTTACTCATAAAGATAAGTCTTTTGTTTGGGGAACTGAACAAGAATCTGCTTTTCAAACCCTCAAGCATATGCTCTGCAATGCTCCTGTCCTCACGTTGTCCGACGGAAACAACGATTTCATTGTCTATTGTGATGCTTCCAACCTTGGTCTTGGCTGTGTTCTCATGCAACGGGACAAGGTTATACCTTACGCATCTCGTCAGCTCAAAACCCACGAGAAGAACTATACAACCCATGATCTCGAGCTAGGCGCAATTGTTTTTGCATTGAAGATTTGGCGACACTATCTGTATGGTACCAAGTGTACGATCTTCACCGATCACAGGAGTTTACAACACATCTTTAATCAGAAAAAACTTAACATGGGTCAACGCCGATGGGTAGAACTTCTTAACGATTACGACTGTGAGATTCGTTATCACCCAGGTAAGGCAAATGTTGTTGCCGACGCCCTCAGCAGACGGAGTTATTTGCTCAGTATTCGCAATACCCAAGCCCAACACGACCTCGAAACCCTCATCCGCGAAGCCCAAAATGCTTGTTTTAACGAGCGCACTTTGAAGAAAGAGAGGATTTATCACGATGGAGCTCAGCTTTTAAGCAAAGCAGATGGGATTTTATACTATCTGGACCGAATTTGGATCCCTAAGCGGACCGATTTGCGAAAGATTATAATGAACGAAGCCCATAAATCCCGATACTCTATTTATCCCGGCGCCGATAAAATGTACCAGGACCTTCGTTACAAGTACTGGTGGCCAGGTATGAAACGGGATATTGCCCTCTATGTTGGAAGTTGCCTGACTTGTGCAAGAGTTAAGGCTGAACATCAGCGACCTTCTGGCTTACTCGAACAACCTCCAATCCCCATATGGAAGTGGGAGAGTATAGCTATGGATTTCATAACCAAACTCCCGCCTACGCCATCAGGTCACGACAGCATTTGGGTTATAGTTGATCGTCTGACCAAATCAGCCCACTTTTTGCCAATACGGGAAGACTACAAGGTAGAACGACTCGCCCGAATCTACACCGACGAGATCATTTGTAATCATGGCACGCCTCGAGACATCATTTCAGACCGTGACGCTCCGTTTACTTCATGATTATGGGAAACGTTTCAAGCAGCTCTTGGTACGTCGCTTAACCTGAGTACCGCATTCCATCCTCAAACCGACGGACAGACTGAAAGAACGATCCGTACCCTTGAAGAAATGCTCCGTGCGTGTGTTATAGACTTTGGTGGTAGTTGGAACAAATACCTACCGTTAGTCGAATTCTCGTACAACAACAGCTATCATGCCAGCATACAAATGGCACCATTCGAGGCCTTGTATCGAAGAAGATGTCGATCGCCTATTGTATGGCACGAGATCGATCATTCGAAATTAACCGGTCCCGAGTTACTACAAGAAACGACTGACAAACTCCTCCAGATTCGAGACAACTTGTCGAAAGGTAGGGATAGACAGAAAAGTTACGCCGATTGAAGACGCAAGCCCCTTGAATTTGACGTTGCCGACTACGTACTCCTAAAGATATCATCTTGGAAGGGTGTGGTCAGATTCGGCAAGAAAGGGAAACTAGCGCCTCGATATGTTGGACCTTTTAAGATTCTGGAGAGAATCGGAAAAGTCGCCTACAGACTCGAACTACCGGAGGAACTTAGTAACGTCCACCCAACTTTCCATGTGTCAAACCCCCGAAAATGCCTAGCCGATCATGATCTGATTGTACCTCTCGACGACCTTCAGGTCAACGAAACGTTACACTTCGTGGAAAAGCCTGTCGAAATCATGGATCGCCAAACCAAGCAACTCAGACGCTCACGCATCCCTATCGTGAAAGTCCGATGGGAAGGCAAACGTGGCGCGGAGTTCACTTGGGAACTCGAAAGCGACATGAAGGCCAAGTACCCGCAATTGTTTGAATAAAGATCTGAAGCGAGAAATTGGTAAGATCATTCACGGCGATGTGCAGCTTTCAGCCTAATTTCGGGACGAAATTCCCTAAACAAGGGGAGGCTGTAACACCCCGTGTTTTCGAAAGTCAAAGTCAAAGTCAAAGTCCAAGTCAAGTTTGACTTCTTTGACTGTAAGTAGTCTATTTTATGTTTTGTATTATGTGGAGTAAGTGTTGTCTATCAAAAGAACCGAAGTAATCGAATGTTTAATCGACGCGAAACGAATTACGACGGTAAATAGTAGGAAGTAACAATGCGATAAAGTTAATCAATCAACAATCAACCTAATCGAATCATCAATCGAACTCGAAACTCGAATTATGCGAATTTGGTGTTATATTACGTGTGTGTGTGCCTTATGTGTTACTTGTGCGTGTTTACCTTATTGTTATGTGTGGTATTCAATCGAATCAAAACTCGAAACTCAATCGAACTCAATCAAAATCGAAATCGAATATGGAATATAGATGCTTGTATGTAGATATAGTGGTTGGGATTAAAAGTGATTTGAATAGGAAACTCTATCGTATTCATATCGTCTTCAATCGAAATCGAAATATAAGAAAATCGTCGCACCGAACGCTCGAAACAGGCTGTGGATCGATCAGGCTCTTAGCCGATCGAACAGCCCAGCCGATCGAACAGGCTGTTCGATCGAGCAGGCTGTTCGATCGAGCAGGCTGTTCGATCGGGATGCCTGGCCGATCGGCCAGCCCTTTCCTCTTTGGGAAGCCTATAAATAGGCCTGTCATTATCATTCTTTCCACTTTTGGAAACTCTCTGACCGGCCAGCTCGTGCTCCCCTTCTTTTCTCAGATTTCTTCCGATTTCGGTAAGTTTTCATTCTAAATCTTGTACTTTCTTGATCAATACATGCTCCTACACCTTTCTATCTTTCAAATCTTGATTTCTAACCGTGAAATCATCAAGATCTAAGCATTCTAGGATGATGTCATCATGGTGTTCTTCAAGAACATCATGTTTTGGCCTCAATCCACCAAGAATCACTTGGATCTAGCCGATTTCCACATAAACAAATTAAGATCTATCACAAGATCTAAACATTTGCATGATGTGAAGGATTGAAAGATGATTTTCAACTTTCTTTCAACTCTTTTACACTCAATGCCTTCAAACCGGTAGAAACGGAGCTTGAGCCAACTCACTAATCCTTCTAATGGTTGTGTGGTTCAAGATTCGGATTCTATCCACGAGGTTCACCGATTTCGGGTTAAACGTCAAACCACTGTTCCGAACCGTTCACCGGCCGGACTTGGGTGATTCCTGTCCGAGCAGGAGAAACAAGTAAGAACGAAGGTTCCATTGTTCAACTCGTTGTCAAAATACCTCGAAATAACGTCAAACAATCAGAGCATCCAAGGGTTAGACAAACAGACCGACCAGGTCAGGATGCTGACCGATCGAACAGGCTGTTCGAACGAACAGCCCAACCGATCGGACATGTCAGCCGATCGACCAGGCCAGCCGATCGGCTAGCACGTGGTCCTACACTTTGACAAATTCAGGAAGTATAGTATTGAACAAGGTGATGTTCGATCGAATGAACTGTTTGATAACATTACTCATCGGATCATGAGATACTATGCTTCAACACTTAATCGATTTTACAACTCGTTCGTAGTATGGAATGCCACCCGATCGAACATGTTGATCGATCAGGTGACATCCAGCTGAGGACCCACAACTGAAGTCCCTAACCGATCGGTTGAGCCGGCCGATCGAACGAACCGTTCGATCGATCGACCTGAAAGGTAAGAACACTTCAATGTTCTTAAATACTACAATGAAAACTTCAAAAGGTCAAACCATCATACACAAACACATTCTACTCAAATGAAGAAACAATCCACTCGAACAGTCCAACCGATCGAGCCTACCGGCCGATCGAACAAACTGTCCGAACGGACTGTCTAACCGAACGAATAACCCGTTCGATCGAACCAACTGTTCGATCGACCAGGCTGTTCGACCCACTTATACTTGTCTCCATTCTACGTGTTACTCATCGTTATGATATCAAACTATTCAGGCTAACCCTACTCTCAAGCGCTCCCTTCAATCCATCAATCAATCGCTATGAGTATACTCGAACCTTTTTTGCTTTAGCACTTTTGGGTGTTACATACGTTACTTATCAAAATCATAATCGAACACACTACTCAACTATTTGAACGCTAACCGATTCGCATGTATTACGTGACTAAATGAATGCTTGTTGTTATGTTTACACGTGGAATGCTGTCTACCTGCCTTAACGACGTAGTACTATAGTTTGGACTCAGCACCCGTTCACACGGGGGTTGTTAAGGACAATTACTTGCATGGATTACGGTGGTAATCATGTATTGCGAACTGTCTCGGACAGTCAACCCGCAGTCATTGGTATCGATAGATCCATGTCGATAATTAACATGCTTCGTTTTCCTCTGCGTACGTGCTGGTTATGCGTAAACTATTCGAACTCTATATGCTATTATCAAACTTGTATGCTCACCTTTACATTATATGTATTGACTTTATTTTAACGTATGTGACAGGTGTTTAAGATGTTTGCTTGCTAGGAAAGCAAGGCTAGAATAAATCTCTAGAGCCCCCCCCCCCCAACAAATAGTTATCTGTCAAGAACAAGCGTCTAGAGCATAGTTGTCTGTAGATCTTGTCCGACCGGGTCTTTAGAAGCATTTGAACAATATTCATATTATTTACATTTAAATCTGAGTTGTCGGAACAGAATACTTGACTAGATGTTATCTGTAATAACTTGTTTTATTGTTTGGGATACGGTATGGGACGTGTTATTTAAACTGAAGGGTAATGATAGTTGTTGTGGAAACTTCTGGACAATCTGTTTCGCTCAGGCCATGCCCTGATGATTCCGCCATCGGTGGGGTGTGACAGATTGGTATCAGAGCCATAACTATAGGGAATTAGGCAAGACACGACCTAGTCCGGGTCGCTGTCTTAGAGACCTAGACTATAGTTAGGAACCAACAGACCAAGTTTAGGTGCTATAACCGGCTACTGTTCACTATCACTGCACTCGAATTTTCAAATAGAATTAAGCGATTTAGTCAGGATTAGGTGTGAAAACCGCAAACTCCCGACTAAATTACTTGATCAATGCCGATTTTATCAATTTATTTCCTTATTATTTTCGAAAACAAACGAGGAGAATTATACCAAATCAGGAGTGAAACCCATATTTTGATGAATAATCTCCTCAAATTTTACTAAAACAAGGAAGAAACTGCTAAGCTAGGGGTGAAACCCTAACCTTGACAGCTTGTTCCAGATTTTTAATTATCTCACCAAAGCCTCGACGGACTCCAACAACCTGAACTCACGAGTATGACCTAGGTAAAGCGTGTTGAATGCCCAAGAATCGAGGCAGAAACACAGTCCCGAAAGTTGAAAAGTGACGACAAGTCTATTGTGAATAGTCGAATCGCTTTGGGTAGTCACTGTCTAGTAGCCGCAGACAATCTATTTCTCGATTTTATGTGTATTCGATTCTGAGCCCGCAACTGCCAACTCTGATAATTCGTTGATTTTATGTGTTTTAAGTGTGTTTGCTTGTTTTATGTGTTTAATTTGGATGCTCGCTCGATTTTTGCTATCACTTCGATCAACACACACAACTCGCATTTCTATTCTATCTCAACACGCTAACAAATTGCTACGAATCTAGACGAAGTTATGTTACGATATACGATTATACCATACTACTCGATATGCTATACGAACGACACGCGAGCTTTGAATGATAGGTTTCTGTATTCTGACTGCTTCTGCGATTGAATGTGTATGTGCTTCTGTGTTTATGTGTCTCTGTGCTCTACGTGCCTATGTGCTTCTGTGATTACGTGAATCTGTGGTTATGTGCCTGCGTGTTTATGTGATACGTGTTTTGACGTGTTTCTAAGCTTTAGTAAGTAGTAGACGTGTGAGGTGAGATTCGATTTGTTGTGTCTGAGACATACGACGATGTCTGTTGCAGACCATGTCGTCATCTGGACACCGAACCCCACTTACCCGACAAGAGAAGAGAGACAAGCGTCTCGCTGCTATCATCGCTAAGCAAGTGGCAAAAGCTGTGAGCGAGGTGTATGCAAATGTCAGCAAATCGTCTGAGGAGTCGCGAACTGATGCTCCTAAAGATGCCAACAAGACCGTTTTCAGTTTCAAACAGTTTAAGGCATGCGGACCAAAACAGTTTACCGGAGAAGATGGTCCTACCGCCATGTTTCAATCGTTTGATTCGGTCAAAGTCACTCTGCGCCAAAGCAGCTATCCTGAAAATCTCCGTACCCTAAATGCAACCGGCGTTTTCTAGTCCCGAGCTCTCGACTGGTGGACGGCCGAGCGAAACAAACGCGGGAATGATGCAGCTTATGAGCTGACTTGGGAAGAGCTGAAGGCCATCATGATGGACGAAGTCTGCCCTCCCCATGAACGCCAAAAGCTGGAGGACGAGTTTTGGAACATAAAGCAGAAGGACGGAGACAACGCTGCTTTAACTGCTCGCTTCAAGCAGCTTAGCATTATCTGTCCCGATCAAGTCAAGACGCCAGACATGGCCATCAAGAAGTACATTCGAGCTCTACCCGATTGTGTTGCCGACTTTGTTCATGCCGCCAAGACATCATCAATTTAAGAGACCTACCTGCTTGCCGCCGAGATCAATGACAAGCGGGTAAAGTCTGGTTTCTGGGATAAGCCATCAAAGTCTCTGCATCAAGCTACTACTGCACCAACCACCGACTCCACTACTCAACCATCCAAGTCATCACGCCGCAAGAAGAAACACAACAACAACAGCTCCAGCAACAAGAACTGTGCAGTTACAACAACTGCTGCCCCTCTGCAAGCTGTGTCGGCTCAGCAGCAGTCTCATCACCGTCCAGCTCCAGTGACCAATGCACCGCTAGCAAAGCGAGCTTACCCCCACCCGCTCTGCCCGACATGCTCATATCATCATCCGGTGGGAATCGCCTGTCGTTTCTGCGCTCACTGCAATCTCTACGGTCACTTCATTGCAAATTGTCGCTATGGACCCCGTAACACAGCAGCTCCTGCCGCCGCTCATCAAGCTCTACTCCCAGCCCCTCAAGGCCAACCCGCAGCTCAAGCACCCGCGGTCAATGCTCGAGTCTGCTTTGCATGTGGTGATCCTAACCATTTTGCAAACATGTGCCCGAACAGGGTGGTGAAACAAGAGCCCCAGCAGCAGCAATAGCCTCAGCAGCAGCAACAAGCAGCCCGTGCCAGAACTTTCAACATCAACGCCCATCAAGCTTAGGCTAACAACAACGTGTTTAATGGTACGTTCCTTGTGAATGGTATTTATACATCATGTTTGTTTGATACTGGAGCCGATAACTGCGTTGTGTCATTTGAATTCGAGAAGCTCCTTAGTCGTAAGCGTTCTTATCTCCCCTCGTCATTCGAAGTCGAAGTTGCTACTGGAAGAACCGTCGCCGTTAACTCTGTTCTCCGTGATTGTACTCTCGAGCTCAACAATCACCTCTTCCCAATCGACTTATTCTGATGCAACTCGGAAGTTTCGACATCATAGTAGGCATGGACTTTCTTCGCGAAAACCATGCTGAAGTTGTGTGTTTTGATAAGATGATTCGATTCTCGCTCGCGAATGGTGATCTTTTATGTGTGTACGGTGAAACAGCTTCGAAAGGTCTCAAGCTCATGTCGTGTATCCAAGCTAGCAAGTATCTCCGCAAGGAATACAGGGCTTTCTTGGCCAACATTGTAGTAGCGGAGAAGGAAAAGCAAAAGAAAGTTGAAGTCAAAGACGTCCTAGTGGTCCGTGAATTTCCTCAGGTGTTCCCTGACGATCTTCCTGGATTACCTCCAAGTCATGATATCGACTTTCGTATCGACCTTATTCCTGGAGCTAACCCTGTTGCCAAAGCCCCTTATCGACTCGCACCATCTGAAATGAGGGAACTCTCGAACCAACTCCAGGAGTTACTTGAAAAAGGCTTTATTCGCCCGAGCACCTCTCCTTGCAGCGCGCCAGTCCTCTTCGTTAAAAAGAAGGATGGTTCGTTCAGGATGTGCATCGATTATCGGGAGTTGAATAAGTTAACCATCAAGAACCGTTACCCATTGCCTCGAATCGATGACTTATTTGATCAGCTGCAAGGTGCTAAGTGTTTCTCGAAGATCGATCTACGTTCAGGCTACCATCAATTGCGCATTCAAGAGGAAGACATCGCCAAAACCGCTTTTCGAACTCGATATGGCCATTATAAATTCGTTGTTATGCCTTTTGGTTTAACCAAAGCACCCGCGGTTTTCATGGATCTGATGAATCGCGTGTGTAAGCCATTTCTAGACCGTTTCGTCATCGTGTTCATCGACGATGTCTTGATCTATTCTAAGTCGAAGACCAAACACGCGCAACATCTACGTTTGGTTCTCGAGCTACTCCAGGGGAATCAACTCTATGCCAAATTCTCCAAGTGTGAATTTTGGCTGGAGGAGGTTCAGTTTCTGGGTCACATCGTTAATAGTCAAGGTATTCATGTCGATCCCGCGAAGATTGAAGCAGTCAAGAGCTGAATTACGCCTAAGAACCCATTTGAAGTTCGTTGTTTCCTCGGACTAGCGGGCTATTATCGACGATTTTATCAAAGGATTCTCTAAGATCGCTATGCCGCTCACCGCCCTTACTCATAAAGATAAGTCTTTTGTTTGGGGAACTGAACAAGAATCTGCTTTTCAAGCCCTCAAGCATATGCTCTGCAATGCTCCAGTCCTCGCGTTGCCCGACGGAAACAACGATTTCATTGTCTATTGTGATGCTTCCAACCTTGGTCTTGGCTGTGTTCTCATGCAACGGAACAAGGTTATAGCTTACGCATCTCGTCAGCTCAAAACCCACGAGAAGAACTATACAACCCATGATCTCGAGCTAGGCGCAGTTGTTTTTGCATTGAAGATTTGGCGACACTATCTGTATGGTACCAAGTGTACGATCTTCACCGATCACAGGAGTTTACAACACATCTTTAATCAGAAAAAACTTAACATGCGTCAATGCCGATGGGTAGAACTTCTTAGCGATTACGACTGTGAGATTCGTTATCACCCAGGCAAGGCAAATGTAGTTGCCGACGCGCTCAGCAGACGGAGTTATTTGCTCAGTATTCGCAATACCCAAGCCCAGCACGACCTCGAAACCCTCATCCGCGAAGCCCAACATGCTTGTTTTAACGAGCGCACTTTGAAGAAAGAGAGGATTTATCACGATGGAGCCCAGCTTGTAAGCAAAGCAGATGGGATTTTCTACTATCTGGACCGAATTTGGATCCCTAAGCGGACCGATTTGTGAAAGATTATAATGAACGAAGCCCATAAATCCCGATACTCTATTCATCCCGGCGCCGATAAAATGTACTAGAACCGTCGTTACAAGTACTGGTGGCCAGGTATGAAACGGGATATTGCCCTCTATGTTGGAAGTTGCCTGACTTGTGCAAGAGTTAAGGCTGAACATCAGCGACCTTCTGGCTTACTCGAACAACCTCCAATCCCCATATGGAAGTGGGAGAGTATAGCTATGGATTTCATAACCAAACTCCCGCCCACGCCATCAGGTCACGACAACATTTGGGTTATAGTCGATCGTCTGACCAAATCAGCCCACTTTTTGCCAATACGGGAAGACTACAAGGTAGAACGACTCGCCCAAATCTACACCGACGAGATCATTTATAATCATGGCACGCCTCGAGACATCATTTCAGACCGTGACGCTCGGTTTACTTCACGATTGTGGGAAACGTTTCAAGCAGCTCTTGGTACGTCGCTTAACCTGAGTACCGCATTCCATCCTCAAACCGACGGACAGACTGAAAGAACGATCCGTACCCTTGAAGACATGCTCCGTGCGTATGTTATAGACTTCGGTGGTAGTTGGAACAAATACCTACCGTTAGTCGAATTCTCGTACAACAACAGCTATCATGCCAGCATACAAATGGCACCATTCGAGGCCTTGTATGGAAGAAGATGTCGATCGCCTATTGTATGGCACGAGATCGATCATTCGCAATTAACCGGTCCCGAGTTACTACAAGAAACGACTGACAAAATCCTCCAGACTCGAGACAACTTGTCGAAAGGCAGGGATAGACAGAAAAGTTACGCCGATAGAAGACGCAAGCCCCTTGAATTTGACGTTGGCGACTACGTACTCCTAAAGGTATCACCTTGGAAGGGTGTGGTCAGATTCGGCAAGAAAGGGAAACTAGCGCCTCGATATGTTGGACCTTTTAAGATTCTGGAGAGAATCGGAAAAGTCGCCTACAGACTCGGAAAAGTCGCCGAGCGAAACAAACGCGGGAATGATGCAGCTTATGAGCTGACATGGGAAGAGCTGAAGGCCATCATGATGGACGAATTCTGCCTTCCCCATGAACGCCTAAAGCTGGAGGACGAGTTTTGGAACATAAAGCAGAAGGACGGAGACAACGCTGCTTTAACTGCTCGCTTCAAGCAGCTTAGCATTATCTGTCCCGATCAAGTCAAGACGCCAGACATGGCCATCAAGAAGTACATTCAAGCTCTACCCGATTGTGTTGCCGACTTTGTTCATGCCGCCAAGACATCATCAATTGAAGAGACCTACCTGCTTGCCGCCGAGATCAATGACAAGCGGGTAAAGTCTGGTTTCTGGGATAAGCCATCCAAGTCTCTGCATCAAGCTACTACCGCACCAACCACCGACTCCACTACCCAACCATCCAAGTCATCACGCCGCAAGAAGAAACACAACAACAACAGCTCCAGCAACAAGAACTGTGCAGTCACAACAACTACTGCCCCTCTGCAAGCCGTGCCGGCTCAGCAGCAGTCTCATCACCGTCCAGCTCCAGTGACCAATGCACCGCTAGCAAAGCGAGCTTACACCGGTCCCCACCCGCTCTGCCCAACATGCTCATATCATCATCCGGTGGGAATCGCCTGTCGTTTCTGCGCTCACTGCAATCTCTACGGTCACTTCACTGCAAATTGTCGCTATGGACCCCGTAACACAGCAGCTCCTGCCGCCGCTCATCAAGCTCTACTCCCAGCCCCTCAAGGCCAACCCGCAGCCCAAGCACCCGCGGTCAATGCTCGAGTCTGCTTTGCATGTGGTGATCCTACCATTTTTCAAACATGTGCCCGGACAGGGTGGTGAAGCAAGAGCCCCAGCAGCAGCAGCAACAGCCTCAGCAGCAGCAACAAGCAGCCCGTGCCAGAACTTTCAACATCAACGCCCATCAAGCTTAGGCTGACAACAACGTGGTTAATGGTACGTTCCTTGTGAATGGTATTTATGCATCATGTTTGTTTGATACTGGAGCCGATAACTGCTTTGTGTCGTTTGAATTCGAGAAGCTCCTTAGTCGTAAGCGTTCCTATCTCCCCTCGTCATTCGAAGTCGAAGTTGCTTTAGCATCGACCCACTTACACTTGTCTCCATTCTACGTGTTACTCATCGTTATGATATCAAACTATTCAGACTAACCATACTCTCAAGCGCTCCCTTCAATCCATCAATCAATCGCTGTGAGTATACTCGAACCCTTTTTTCTTTAGCACTTTTGGGTGTTACATACGTTACTTATCAAAATCACAATCGAACACACTACTCAACTATTTGAATGCTAACCGATTCGCATGTATTGCGTGACTAAATGAATGCTTGTTGTTATGTTTACACGTGGAATGCTGTCTACCTGCCTTAACGACGTAGTACTATAGTTTGGACTCAGCACCC
This sequence comes from Helianthus annuus, assembly GCF_002127325.2. Taxonomy (NCBI): domain Eukaryota; kingdom Viridiplantae; phylum Streptophyta; class Magnoliopsida; order Asterales; family Asteraceae; genus Helianthus; species Helianthus annuus. The sequence continues at coordinate 77,401,523 of NC_035440.2, read as the reverse complement.
GTTCACACGGGGGTTGTTAAGGACAATTACTTGTATGGATTATGGTGGTAATCATGTATTGCGAACTGTCTCGGACAGTCAACCCGCAGTCATTGGTATCGATAGATCCATGTCGATAATTAACATGCTTCGTTTTCCTCTGCGTACGTGCTGGTTGTGCGTAAACTATTCGAACTCTATATGCTATTATCAAACTTGTATGCTCACCTTTACATTATATGTATTGACTTTATTTTAACGTATGTGACAGGTGTTTAAGATGTTTGCTTGCTAGGAAAGCGAGGCTAGAATAAAGCTCTAGAGCCCCCCAACAAATAGTTGTCTGTCGGGAACAAGCGTCTAGAGCATAGTTGTCTGTAGATCTTGTCCGACCGGGTCTTTAGAAGCATTTGAACAATATTCATATTATTTACATTTAAATCTGAGTTGTCGGAACAGAATACTTGACTAGATGTTATCTGTAATAACTTGTTTTATTGTTTGGGATACGGTATGGGACGTGTTATTTAAACTGAATGGTAATGATAGTTGTTGTGGAAACTTCTGGACAATCTGTTTCGCTCAGTGCCATGCCCTGATGATTCCGCCATCGGTTGGGGTGTGACAGTGTTAAACTTATCATTAACTTCGTACGAGCCTAACCATAACATATGTAGCGCTATAGGATTAACGACCCACCCGTAGACTTGTGGTTATGTCATGAGCATATTCCGTTTCATTACTGGTTTGATATGTTTGACACATGCCAATTTTATTGTTTATCTCGTATCAAGAGCTTGCCACATGGAATTGTTTAAACTTATCTTTTGATATGTATGTACCAAACTTGTATACTCGTCTTTGCTTTTGCATTGAACTTTATTTTAAATATGTTACAGGTTGAGGAGGATGATGCTATGAAATGAAGTAGCGTTGATGCCTAGATACACATATAGACGTTTAGGTTTAATCGTTGTATCAATTTTGACTATGTTGTATTGTATTTCCCTTGAACTTGATGTTATTTTGTAATGTTGACAAATGCATTATGAAATGAAATCGGTTTATTAAATATTGTCACAAATAGTGTTATGATGTCTCTAGCAATCTTTACACTTCGTCTCATCCCGATGTTTCCGCCATTGGTTGAGGTGTTACATCCGTGTTATCAAATCGTTGCGCGCCGCAACGCGCGCGAGGTATGAACCTAGTTTAAATTATTCTAGTATTTAAGACCCATGCTTTGCGGCGGGATTGTTAACCGAACAAATAGCAAACGTAAAAATGTTGAATCACATACGCGCGTTCCAGCGTATTAACTTGCAAAAATTCGACTGAAACATAAAACATAGAAAAGAATAACTAAGTTGACTTATCACCCCGTGCATTGCGATAGAGCGTTAAACTGCAAAATAAAATAACGTAAAAACTCCGTACCACGCACGCGCGTTGGGGGTGTTAACCTGTAAAGTTTAAACCGAAAAGTGAAACAACAAATTTGTAAAAGATGAAAAGTATATGAGAACAAAGTTGTAAGTGAAAAAGTAAAGCATAAAAAAAGTTGTGATAAAATTGTAAAAGATAAAAAGGTATGGGGGAGAAAAGATTAAAAAGTTGAATTATAGATGTTACTTACAAACCAAAAGTTGGTAAAATATATATGAACCAAAGAAAAAAATGAATTGTGTATTAGTTAGTTGTATACAATGCTATTATAACTTACACAAAATTGAATAGTAGTTTCAACTCACAAAACTTTTTTGTGAAATTATATAGGGGAAAACTAGCAGAAGTTCTCGCGCTCCGCTACGAGTTTTCGGTCAGTATTGGACGAGCGTTGAGGTTTCACACACCCAAACAACACTTCGTTCCCTTCTTGTATACAATCAAGCCAAACCCTTATTCCCTTGGTACCTATGACCTATTCCATCGTGTATGGCTGGCAAACTCTACTCGAATTCTCCTTCCCAAAAATACAATCACACCCTTGATTTTATAAAGGAGAAGAATGTGTTTAGGCCATCATAGCCATGGAAGGTAGAGAGATGAAGAAAAGAAGGTTTGGACTTTGGTTCACAAAGAAAAGTGGTAGAAAGGTGATAAAGGTTTTTTCAAAGCCTAATATGGTCAACACCCTAATCCTCACAAACATGAAAATGAGATGAAATACGATATTTGTTATGCTTTAGGAAAAAAAAATATCATTTTCATCGTGACCCAACTGATTCCACTCAGGATTTAGTGGCGACTCCAGCCGAAGAGGCCACCAGGGTGACCGAGTGGCGGCCTCCGTGGTGTCTTGCTATACGACTTCTTTAAAAGCCATTGGAAGAACCGAGTGGTGTCCGCCATGGTGCTCCCCATGTTTGATCCTTGAGGACAAGGATGTTTTGAGAGGACGGGATTGATACGTGACATCTATGGAATAATATTAGGATTAATTGTTATTTTATTTATGTTATGTTTTAGCATTGGTGTCCAAGCTTTCCATGCATGTAGTCACGGGCAAAGGTTAGAAGGGGCCGGGGGACCCGACTCCCCGAATTTTTCGCTCAGTAGTGTTATGTATGTAGCTTTCGTACAGAATTTTTTGGGTATACACGTATCCCCCCCCCCCACCGGTTCTATAAAATTTTTGGGCATATACGTTTTCGACCATCAATCAGAAATCTCAAGCTTCACCAGTGCATGTAGTACTCATGTAGTGGGTTACTACGTGGGTAGGTTAGTGAGTATGAGTTAGTGGTCATTTTTGTACTTGTTTCCTTTATTTATTTGGTGTTTGCATTCTTTTGAGCTTATGAATGAAAAATTAGATAGTTATCAAGTCTTCTTCTCTATACTAATTCCTTTTATACTTGAGCCACTTAAAAGGTTATTTTTATCCTATTGGTACACATCATGACATACCATTTTGGATAGCTAAACATAGTTGGTTAGTTTGTAACAACAAAAATTTCACTATGTAATATCTGAAAATTTCAAATTACATGATCTTAGTTTAGGAAATAATTGAAGTGACGTAAATGTTCATAAAACTAGTTTACAAAATAACAACAACCATACTTAGTAAATTCCACAAATAGCAAAGCTACTTATAGGGTTTGGGGAGGGTGAGATGTAGATAGAGCTTGCCTCTATCCATAGAGATAGAGAGACTGCTTCCAGAGAGACACTCGGCTCGAAAACACACAGTATACCAACACATCAAAATACGGATGTTATATAATATGTGCAATCAGTCCAACAACTATGAGCTTTATTGACCATTGTTATTAAGAACTCGATCTTGTCTTGACTCTTGAGATAATAATAATTTAATGGGCCTATTAAAAGAAAATATGTCGATAGAACTGGTCTTTAGGATTGCAAGATCCTGATGTGGTTTAGCCTTGTATTGAATTTAACCGTTAAACTAAGAACTACTAACGAGCTACCTTTGTTAACAATAAAAGGAAAATAAAATATGGACTAAACATCCATTTTGGCCAATAAGAGCAAGTTTTATAAGATCTTTCAACTAAAGTAATTTACCAACTAAAATCTAAATGTCATTGTTATCATGTTTAAACTTCAAATGTTTAAATAGTTGTTTTTCACGTGGTTGAAATTTAAAACATAAGATAAAGTGAAATTTGAGTATAATCGTTCAATCCCAGTTTGATCTTAAGAAGAAGAAAAAAATGATATGCAATGGCCATATATACATGGTTGCTGATTAATCATATTTTTTATTATAATTCTATATTTTAGGGTTTGCAATTCAGAAAGGGTTGGCGGCGCAGCTTGTTGCCCGTCTACCTTCTGTTTTGATGTAACTTAACAAGTTTTCTCGTTATATTAATCAAATGATAAAATTGGAAGTGATTTGTAAAATAAATTTGTAATGCTCATATTTTTTTTTATAACATCTTATTTAAATTCGAACGAAATAATGAAATAATATGTGGTTAATTTGGGATACGAGTACAAGAAATATAATAATTTGATTTGGAAATTCGTATAAATGCTTTTAGTAACTTGTATTAGATAAAGTGTTTGATTTATATATTATTCAAGAAAAACACATAAATTAGTTTGTTCAAAGATATAAAGTAAAGCAATATAAAGGTTAGATAACATATGTATCAAACTTACAAAACATTAATTGCACTGTGATGGTTGTTGAGATGCAACTATCACTAGATTTGCTTTGGTTAGAACTACCGCACTACAAGGTTTTGCATATGTAAACATCAACCAACCCTCAAGAAGAAAACGAAGTTAAATCATCATGTCTTGTGTAATAATATTGTTCCTTCATATAATAAAATAATTTCATTTTTCACCAGAATAAAACAAGTATATGGGATTGTGAAGCCTAATAATCATCACCATGGGTGTGAGTGTGTGACCACGGTCCACATACATATTTGGTACTTCCTTGCCTACCACTCAACATCAATCATTATTTTTTTTAACGGCCAATAAATCAATCATGAGGATTTTCGAGACACCCACTGGACAAACAGAGTACTTCGAGAGTAACCCGAGTGGTCTACCACCAATTCCGGAGAAAACCCGGTAACCCACCCGCAGTGACGGACCTAGGATTTTTGGACAATAGGGTCAAAAAAAAACAAAGAAACAGGTATCGAACCCATGACTTTTTGTGTGTAAACAAGGGGTTTTACCACTGTACTAGGCTCACTTTTATTGTTATGGGATCCAACTAAATTATTTTATGGGGTCCATATACAATTTGATATACCGTTTCTACTACTTTTTAAAAAAAGATTGGGGTCCGGGGACCCCGTTCCTCGTAACGTAGGTCCGCCCCTGCCCACCCGCCTGTAGACACGATGGTAAATTACCAGTAAAACCCGTTTGGCTCAAGGATCAAACCCAGGCTTTCCTGATTCTCCTATCACTCCCACCAGTGTCACACTCCTTTTTTACATCAAATGAGAATTAAACTTGAATCTTCAAAGAAGAACTCAAATCCTCTTACCACTTGAGCTAAAGGTCATTGAGAACATTAATGATTATTAAGGGTATTCTTTTATTTATACTTTTGGAAATATTAGAAACACACTAACATAATTATAAGTCAATTGCAAACAAAAATAGAGTTAAATGCCATTTTAGTCAACGTGGTTTGGGCCATATTACCAGTTTAATCCAAATGTTTGAAACGTTGTCATTTCAGTCGAAATAGCGTTGCCATTTTAGTCCGCTGGGTTAACTCCGTCCATTTTTATGTTAGCTAGAAGGGTAATTCGATCATTTTATATAGTCGAATTCACCTTCTAGTTAACAGAATTACATATAAAATGACCGAAAGATCCTTCTAATTAACATAATAAAGGGATGAAGTTAACCTAGTGGACTAAAATGACAACGTTCAAATCTTTAGACTAAACTACCAAAATAACCCAAACCACATGGAGTAAAATGGGATTTAACTCTATGAAATAATACTAACAGAATTATTTAAAGATAATCAATTATTATGTACTAGTATTAAGCCCCTGCGTTGCAACGGTTGTCATAAAATTGTGTTAAGTAGTAGCAATACTATACCATTGACAGCGACCACCAATATCGTAAAAGCTCGTAAAAACAAAATAAATAAAAATGGGAAAAAATTAACGCCGAGCAAAAAGCATACGTAAAATCTTTGAATCACGCACGCTCCTTGCTGCGAAATTAAACGGAAACGTAAAACATAGAAAAAAAATAACTAAGTCCATCCAGGACCCGCATGTTGAACGAACTTGTCAAACACAGAAAAATAGATGTGACACGACGGGCCAGTCAAACGGGAAAAAATATACGAAAAAATGTTGAACCCCACACGCATGTTGCGGTGCGTTAACTCACAAAAAGTTTAAAACGAAACGAAAAACTTGAGAAAGATGAAAAGTATGGTGGACCAAAATTGAAAATAAAAAAGAGTTGGGATTAAATTAGAAAAGATGAAAAACTTTGGGTTAAAAGTAAAAAACAAAGGGTCTAAATTGCAAAATTGAAGTTATTTATTAATTTTAGATAAAGATAAGGATAAAAATAAGTGATATTTATATATTGGTTATTAATTAATATTAATATTAAAAGAAATTTATTAAACAAATATAAATAAAATTTATGAGGTTGAAGGAGAGAATGTCATATGCCATTATTTGAAGTCTTTTATTATAAGTTAGATTAATATTAGTATTAAAAGAAATTTATTAAATAATTATAAATAAAATTTATGAGGTTAAAAAAGAGAATGATATGTGACATTTATGGAGTCTTTTATTATAAGTTAGATTTAACGTATCAAATGAACAATAAATTATCATTCTAGCTAAGATAAAATCATTTGATTAAATATGCCAAACGAGTCCAAATCCTATAAATTATTTCAAATGTATAATATGTTTTAAAATGATTATATACTTAACATATAACTATTTTTTAATTATACTTAACATATAACTAAAAATTTATATAATATTAAAAAAGAATGTCGGTGATATTTTTATATCCAACTTCTTTAACTTTTCATATCCAACCTTTCTAACTTTTAAAATGTACATTTTTTGTTCTTTGTTTATATTTGCCCTTTAGTACAAACTAGTTATTTTCATCCCGCGCGTTGCGGCGGGACCCAATGACTACAAAAGGCGTGTCAGCAACGGCAAACAGATACCGAATATCAAAACATAAATAAAATGACGTGGTAAGGATAGTCACTCCGTCATAATAAAGCGATTTTAAATAACCTAATATATAATAATAGGACCCACACGTCCTACACGTTGGAAAATCGGTTGTTTTCAGTTCAGTTATTACGGTGCTAACATGTTAAAATATGGATGAGCTCGGTACCGGTAATGGCAGCAAAAGTACCGATCCGGAAAATCATTGAAATTAGGTACCGGCACCGAAAATGCTCGGTACAATACGGTATGGTATTTGAAGGTAAAAATCAATAAATACAGGTATCGTGCTAGACCGGTGTCGAACCGAAAGTAACGATTCTGAAAACGCCAAAAGGTGGGTACCAAATTGGTACCGAAAATGATTTGGTATAGTAAATTTGGTACCGATACCTATACCCAATACCATTTGCTCATCTCTTAATGATGTTACTATTCATTCCATTCTAATTTTAAATTAAATAAATAAATTACTTGCATTGTTGCATTGCTACAGGATTTGATGAGCTCGTTACCAACCGGTACCGAAAATACCGTTACCGAAATCCCCAAAAGTGGGTACCGGTACCGAATATACCTAGTATGGTACGGTTCGGTACCGGTCGGTACTGGTACGACACCGGTATTTGAGGGTAAAAACCGGTGAATACCTGTGTAGAACCGGTACCGAAAATACACCGGTTTGGTAAATTTGAGACCGGTACCTATACACGATACCATTTGCTCATCTCTTAATGATGTTACTATTCATTCCATTCTAATTTTAGTTTAAATAAATAAATACTAAATCACTGTTCATTCCTATTCCTTTGCTTTTTTATCATATATGAATATGAATTTTTTCTTTGTTCATGTGATAGATCATCGATTTGTAGTAATCACTGTAGAATGTTCTCAGTTTCACAAAGAGTGTTTGGTAATGCCATTAGGCCATGGGGTATGAGGCTTGGGTTGGGGGAAAACGCCCAAGCCACCATCCCGGGTGGGCTTGAGTTGGGGCGTGGCCCTTGAGGCTTGGCTTTCAAGCCGGGCGTGAGGCGGGGGAGCAAACTGACATGGCGGGCTGTGAATGGTTATATATATATATATATATATATATATATATATATATATATATATATATATATATATATAGGTAAAGGATCCTGTAAAAAGTCAATCTTTTGTAAGAAGTGTAAGAAATAATCTTGGAATGACAAGTGTCTCTCCTCTTAATTAATTCAAAAGGGTAGATTAGTAATTGTACATTTTTGTCATTTAATTGATTTACAATATAACTGAAAAAAAACTGGCGATGAGATTTTTTAGGGATTGATCGTTTCATCTCCATCTCCGATTCAGATCATCTTCTCCGACCATCTTGAATCATAGTCAATTTATCCAGTTATTTTAAAACACCACGCCATGAATCTGATTATACAATGTCTCCATATAAAACACCATGACTTGAATCATAGATGTTTAAAACACCACACCATGAACAATGTCTACAGATAAAACACCATGACTTGAATCATAGTCATGGTGTTTTAAAATCTGTGAATGTTTTTGTATTGATAAAACACCACGCCATGAACAATGTCTCCTGATAAAACACCATGACTTGAATCATAGATGTTTTAAAACACCACGCCATGAACAATGTCTCCAGATAAAACACCATGACTTGAATCATAGTCATGGTGTTTTAAAATCTGGGAATGTTTTCTATTGATAAAACACTACGCCATGAACAATGTCTCCAGATAAAACACCATGACTTGAATCATAAGCGTTTAAAACACCACGACATGAACAATGTCTCCAGATAAAACACCATGACCTGAATCATAGTCAATTTATCCAGTTGTTTTAAAACACCACGCCATGAATCTGATTATAGATCTATTTATGATAAAGTATGAAGAAATTCGTTGATTTTTTGGAGATTGATGACGGTTACCATATAATTCGCTGATCTTTAGGAAGTTGATGGGGGTTTTGAAACGGTTACCATATTTGAAACGTTGGAAAAGTCACTATTGCCCTTCAATTTTTACATAAGGTCATTCTAATTAAAACACAATTTACATTTTATACCCTATTGATCTCAACCATTAGATCAAATATCCAATGGTTTAAAACACTTCTTACCATTCTTACATTTTAGACACTTTTTACCATATCCCTATATATATATATATATATATATATATATTTAAAAAATAGCTGAACCCAAGCCCCACCATACCCCCTTCAAAGTGGGTTGAAGACTTGAGTTTTGAATTTTCACGTGTCAACCAATGCCCCAACTCAAGCCCCACCATACCCCATGGTCTTAAACTAACTCTGAACTTACTTTTACTTTGGATAATCAAATTCATAAACACTCTAAATAAATAGCCTCTAGATTTACTGACCATTACAACTGCTTTTCGTTGTGAATGTCTCAAATCTTCTTCGAGTAAGCAAGCATGGAGACAACGATCTTGAGGTACCCGGTTCGATTCTACTTCTAGCGTCTGGCTCTTTTTTCCCAAGTTTTTTCTGGCAACGACCACCAACATCTAAGCTTATTCGCCAAAAAAACGTCACCGCACTAGCACTGTTCATTCAAGATAGCTTCCGCATGTTATTGGAAAACGTCACCGGTGAAGAAGACGATGGACAAAAATGGTTCTCGCTGGGGATGAGATGGGCTCATCGGAACCATCGTCGTCGTCAATTCCGGCTTTTTATGTCACGCGACTATCTAACTCTCACACACTATCTTTGTTGTCGATAATCAACCAAGCGACGCTGCAATAGACCTTTATTACCTCACACGTTATTGCCGTCATCACTACACGTGTATCGAAGTCACAAACGTGATGTTACCCCTGCAACGCGCGACACTGGTAAAAATTCTAGTTATAATAAAATAAAAAGTATATATGATCAACCAAACATACATGAGTATATATGAATCAATCATTTTGACCCACGGTTCCAAAACAAAAAATCTAGCTATTTCATATACAACATGAATATTATTATTATTATTATTATTATTATTATTATTATTATTATTATTATTATTATTATTATTATTGTTTTATTTATTTGTTGTTTATTATAATTATTAGTTGTTTGTTTTTATTGTTATTATTATTAATACGAAAAGCAAAAGTTCAATATAATCTATTAAAATGGATTCCCATTCTTGTGATTAATTGGCATGAGGAGACAAATGGTCTACGCATCATCATGTTGTACCCATGGCATGCATACTAAATAGTTTGCACATCCTTGTTTGGAACTGCAATTACCAAATCACCCTCTATTAGTTAGCCTCCGGCACTTGATTATTAATCCTTTTATGTTGTTTATTATATCCTAACTTTTTAACATCAATATCTCGCCATAATTCATTTACTACTAATAATTTACGGTATAAACACATGCCCAATGAATGTGGAGGTCCATATCATTCTATCAAATGCCAATTAAAAGACTATGAAACTGAAAACTCTTAAATTATACAAGGATTCATGTATTTATTTTTGTGTAAATTCATATACGTTTTTTTGAATATTTACTTAGCTCATGATATTAGGGTGTCCAGGGTTAATGCGGGGAAGGGTTTTGCCGTGAGTGGAGGGTGCCGCCGTGAAGTTTTGCCGCGCGAGAAAGGGTGGAGGCTGAACGGTGAAGATGAAGGGAAAATGACATGACATATTATGATTTGGGTGAAATCCCCCCCCCCCCCCCCCCCAACTCATAAGGCATATACCTCTTACACCCTTAGTTATGTTTATAATCTATTATTATACTTATTATACCCTTTATCAACCATATAAAAGTCATTCATTCTTCCATCCATATATACAAATTCTGAGCGTTACAAACATCACGTTTATCCGACAAGAGAATAGAATTGTAAAATGAAGAAAGATGTTTTTAACTAATTCTTTCCATCATTATAATATTTAATTAGGTAACTACAATATTAAATAAATTTTAACGCAAGATGTGAACTTTAAATAGGCGAAATGGGACTTTATTATCGTCATAATAATCCTTGTGAGCAAAATAAATCAAGTGTAAATCAATAGTAAACCTATAGTAATACGCGAGAAGGACTGTAGAATTACTAGTGTCACCGGTTAAATTATCAGAACAAATAATTATGGACCCGGCTTTTCACTAAAAAAAATAATAAGGGGCTGTTTGTTTACCTCTTAATGAGGCTCTTAATGGTTCAGACCTCTTACTGGTTCAGCACTTAATGGTTTAGACTGTTTGTTTCACGAGCAGATGTCTGAATGGTTCAGACATTTGCCTCTGAATGGTTAAGATTTATATAGAGTCTGAATGGTTAAGACCTCTAATCTGAATTGGTCAGACATTTGCCTCTGAACAATTAAACATTATACAAGCTTTTAATGGTTCAGACCTCTTACTGGTTCAGCACTTAATGGTTCAGACCTCTTACTGCTTCAGCACTTAATCATTCAGATGTTGCCAAACAGCCCCTAAATCCACAAAGTTGGTGAATGATACAAGGAACAATAAAGAATCATAATGAGGATATTGAGACCCTAACACGCTCCCTTGAATGTTACTTTGAGAACAAAATATAATAAAATCATCACACATACATACATACATAAATACCCAAACTCTCTCTGATTATATATGTTGCACTTGTTTTTCTACGATTAATTATCAAATCAAATGGATCCTGCATTACAAGAATATGCTATGGTAGTCAACAATTCAGCGTATGATGAAGAAGAAGATGACGACGACGATGATTCACCCTGTACACTTGTTGATCTCTCCAAAAAAGAAACAAAGGCTTATTTGAATACATGTGAAGAAGAAGACGAAAATAGTAGCTCAAGCTTTGATGAATCATTTGAGACTAATTTGAATGAACATGTCACTAGCTTTGATGACTCATGTTCTCAGTCTTCTGTTGATGTGAACAGGGAGGTTGAAGATGAGGAAAAAACGCTTTTGGGTGAGGAGAAAGTGGAGGATCATGGTGTTTCAGGTAGTGTCCTTTTACAATGTGTGTTTGCCCTCTAGGTGTTTGATGAAATGCTAGCTGTGTTATTTTGTTATATTTCTATCTTTAATTTTGGGTTTTGGATAGAGATTGAGATGATGAAAGAAAGATTCTCAAAGTTGTTGCTTGGAGAAGACATGTCTGGTTGTGGGAACGGTGTGTGTACAGCCTTGGCTATCTCGAATGCGATTACAAATCTCTGTGGTAAGCCAAAATATCGACAATTCAATCATGGCAAATTACAACTTCTCTAATTTCTTGAAATTTCAGCCACACTTTTTGGACAAATATGGAGGCTAGAACCTTTATGCCCTGAAAAGAAATCAATGTGGCGAAGAGAAATCGAATGGCTTCTATGTGTGAGCGATTACATTGTAGAGTTGATACCTTCTTGGCAGACTTATCCCGATGGAAGTAAACTTGAGGTAAAAGTTATTGTTTTTATAAGTTCTAGCGTTTTGACACAATGCTAGTTTTGACACTAAGAAATGCTAGACTCGCTTAATTGTGTGTTTTTGGTTTCTTTTGATACGATTTTATAGGTCATGACTAGTAGACCGCGGTCCGATCTTTATGTTAATCTCCCGGCTCTTCGTAAATTGGACAACATGCTTCTTGTAAGATTCTCAACTCATCCTTGCTTAATTATATGATAAAAATGTATCCAATTGACATTTTTGAAGTCAAATCAATAGCTTTGGCTTCTAGTTTTTCATTTTTGTTATACAAATCCGTTAAGACCATGCGTAGTGGTAACAACAAATAATGCCCCACCCATGGGCGTTGTCCGCCACGTGTAATCCTAGTCAGCAAAGGGGCGTTTTTCACAGAGGGGCGTAGTGGTGATAATGCCCCGTCAATCATTACCCCAACCAAAACCCACCAATTAATCATGTCCTCAACGGTAATGTTTCGAAATTTGTGCGGGGCTCGAGCGATGTTAAAACAACGCTTTTCAAAAAATTTAATCAAAAACGCCCCGGGGGGCCGACGTTGGGCGTGTTTGGGCGTGCTTCATCAAAAAAACGCCCAATTTTAGAACCACTACGCATGGTCTAAGAATAGATAAACAAACACATGTATGAAACATCGATCATTTCAAAAAATGAGAAGAATTGGTGTTGCCTGTGAAAGTTAAAACTAAGGATGCGTATTTTTGTGTTACAGGAAATATTAGACAGTTTTCAAAAAATGGAGTTCTGGTATGTTGACCAAGGGATTCAAGCGTTGGAAACAGACGGTTCATCATCTTTTGGTAAAGTGGTCCCACGGCAAAAGGAAAAATGGTGGCTGCCTGTTCCTCGTGTCCCTGCTGGCGGCCTAAGCGAGAACGCAAGAAAACATTTGCAAAATAAACGCGATTCCACTAATCAGATATTGAAAGCTGCAATGGCTATTAACAGCATTACTTTAGCCGATATTGATGTTCCTGAATCATTCTTGGAAGCACTTCCAAAGGTATCATTTAATGAACATATTGATTTTTTTTAGCATTTCTTTCACTTTGTGAAATAAATTTGTTTTCATATTTTACATATTCCCTATCTTGTTCTTATTGAAGGTTATTCTAGATATTTCCCTTAATAAAAAGTCAAAACAATTTGATTAAACTAGGTGTCAAGGCAAACATTATAGCAGTCATCGAATGCGGGAAATTCTTTTGACTATTTTTAAATAGTATAATACAAGAATTTTGTAAACCAAAATCAATACTTTAATACATTCTTTTGTCGTCAAAATTTTGACTTAGTTTAGGGAAATTGTTTGACCTGAAAGTCAAAGTTCGAATATGATGTTATTATTTACACGTCTTTCATCTGTTTGCAGAACGCGAAAGGTAGCTTAGGTGATCTTATTCATCGATATATTTCATCAGATCAATTTTCACCTGAGTGTCTGTTGGACTGCCTTGATTTATCCTCCGAGCATCAAGCTCTTGAGATTGCAAACCGTGTGGAAGCCTCAGTTTACATATGGAGACGAAAAAACACCGCAAAGCAGCCTCCTATAAATACAGTGAGCAGGTCGTTTTCCAGGTCATCATGGGACAAAGTTAAGGATATGGTTGCTGATGTGGACAAAAGGGAAACGCTAGCAGAGAGAGCCGAAACCCTCTTGCTTTGCTTGAAACAAAGGTTTCCTGCACTTCCTCAGACCACCTTGGACATGAGTAAAATCCAATATAACAAGGTATAAAATATAAATATTAAATACTAATTTCACTGCAGTTCCATTCTCTTATTAAAAATTAAATTAATAATTTCATGTGAACCAGGATGTTGGGAAATCAATACTGGAGAGCTACTCGAGAGTATTGGAAAGCCTAGCATTTAATATCACCGCACGCATTGATGATCTACTCTACGTTGATGACCTGGCACGACATTCCGACAAATTCTCATCAATGTCAAACCGTGATATCGTTTCCAAAACCGTTGTCGGGAAACCATACAGTGTTACCACACCTTATAAAACAGCTTTCACCACGCCAACCCTCTCACCTTCACACTTTAATAACAGTCCGAAGAAAATTCTAACTGATTATTTGACCATTGACCCGAAAGGCAAGCACTATGCAGGTCAAGTAGTAAGGTCAAACTCCTTTACTGGCAGGACGCGGGAGGCATTACAAAAGATGGGGCTTGGGGGCTCTTAACGGCTCGGTTGGGCTGTTGGGGTCAGTTGACTTGGACCCGGCTTGGGCCTGAGTTCTATATGTGGATGCCTGGGTCTGTGGAGATGTTTAATAGTTAGGTCAGATTATGACATTAGTACATCCTGCCTTGTTATACTGAGTCCGAGTGTTGGTTGAGTTGACTCGGATCTTGGGAATGACAGTTTAGTGAAGTTCGTGTAAATAAATGCCAAGTCTTGTTTTACCACAAGTAAGATGAAAATATTATTGTATTTTTAATACTGCTTTTGTTTTACCACAAGGTAATATAAGTTGCATTCTTTTGGGCCTATTTAGTATGTTAATTTTATATAAACTACTATTTTCATCTCTATCTCTATGGTTTTGTCATAAACGTTCAAAAAGTTTTTTTTTCACATCTGAATCCTCGTGATTTCTAATCTTGCCATTTTCATCCAATTTGTTAGCCTCATCCAATTTTAAGCGTTATATAAGGGGCATTTCTGTCTTTTTATACATTTAATTTTTTTGATTTTTTTCACTCATTAATTCACCCTCGACCCCAACCACCCAAGAACCTACCCTCTCCCTCACAATCACGCAAAATAGCCTTTTTTTGTGGTGAAACACTGAAACCCCGTTGCTGGCTCCTCATTTTTCCGGGTAGGGTTTTGAGGGGACGGTATAAATTAATTGAAAAATCCATGTCATTATTTATATTTTCCGCATCATAATAAAGAATAAAAAAATTAATGTAACCTGACACATCATAATTGGTAATATGATAATTACATAGGATTAGAACAACAAATGAACCTTTAGTAACTTTAAAAAGACAAAAAAAGTTTTACTGACTTAATTGAAACAGTTGACAAATTTGGTAACATTTCAGTGACTTAATTTAAGATCAGAATTGTACTAATGGCGGTTTTATAATCATAGTTAACACATTAAGGTGGAGGGAGTGGTCAATCACTAGTTGAGTGTTTGAGTTATACTCTAGTCAATAATATCATGCCATGTCAAGTCCTCATTTCACTTCTCATTTTGCACTCAATCACTGACAATGGTCAAACACATGGAGAGTGGTAAAAAATTAAAAAGAAATATGATTGGTTGAAAAATGGTAGGGGCCACCATTAACCCCTCTCTCTCCTCCATCAATTCTCTTCCCCGCATCGGTGTATACTCACCGCCCTTACTCCTCCCCGCTCACCGAAGTCAGGCCGGCATCTGTTCATCGATCGGTGAACTCCATTCACCGAATGGATCCCGAGACCACACCGTCCCCCCTTAGTGTTTAAAAAAACTGACAAAAAGTGTGCAGTCAACTGAATTCCGTTTCCTCCTGTACTGAATAAAAGTAGATATCAGAAATGATTAATTTTATAGCTTTTGATATTGCTATCCTTTGGATTGGCTGTTAGCATCAAAATACGAACAAGAAAAAGTATATGAAAGAGCAAGAATATCAAGTTAAATACCAAGTCAAAATGGGTCAAAGGGTCAACCCACAATCCTTTGTATCCATTAATGTGCTGACAATAACTTATATTACTACACTTTCAACCGCTAGGACCATTTGACCCGTTTCATTTATAGTTAAATCTTTCGGCTTTTAGCCCATTCAGTGACAAAACATGACCCAAAGCAACTGATTTAGCCGTAAACAGGCACAGATAAAATTTTAGTACTTCGGTCCCCTTTCACATGCTCAACACCATTCATATATCAATGAAGCACCCAGCAAAAACGTCAATATTCATAGGCTTTTATTAGATAAAAACAGAACAAGCATACCATATTATCATAAAGTTATCACCCTAATATGGGTAACCTGTGTGCCTCAACACCAAGTATACAAAATAACTGACACTGAAATAAAGTATAAATCTTCATTCGGCTTTGGCATCTCCGGAGCAACAACCCCCACCATGATGGTGGTGGTGATGATGGTGTTGGTGTTGGTGTTGGTGCTGATGTTGATGCTTTCCCTTCAACTGCTTCCGCATATCATATGCATCCTCCCCGTCAGCGTAATACTTTGCCTCTATGTCATGGATCTTGTATCCTAGTGTCTCCGTGTACAGATTGAATGCTGCACGGTTGCTCTTCCTCACATGCAATGACACGTACTCCGCACCAAACACCTAGTATTATGTTATCATTTTTAATCATAATCTGATTGTTATAATTGTAACGTAAACGAGAATATAGTAACTGTAAGAAACAAATACGTTTCCACTAACAAAACTCAACAAAGAAGATTGTGTGTATAAACGATAAATACATTTTTATTAGAGGTGGCAATATCAACCTATTTACTAGAAAATGACCCACGTTGGGTCATCTCTAAGAAGTCAAATATATGCCCAAATCAGTTTTAAAAAAATGGGATGAACGGGTCGAAACTCGAAAGTCACCCAATGTGATTTTAAAAGCATACACCCTCCAACTGCATCGTGCAAAAAAACTATACACATAATAGTTTTTGTAATCTTGGTTTTAAATTGCGTGATGCATTCCGATGCGTTTGGTCCAAAAATCTGACGTGTGATGCATCATGTATGTGAAGCACTCTATATTAAAACATACTGAAAAAATATTTATACATCACAACTTGTAAAAACATGCTTAAACTAAAACAACCGACGTAATAAGAAGATAAGACTTGCACTTTTTGGTTCAAATCAAGCATACTAAAATGTTTCTAGAACCACAAAAAGTGTTTAGGAACCATAATGGTCCAAATCAAGCATACTAAGATATTAATTATCGAAAAAACCCAACCTATTTCATAAAATTTGGAAAAAAAACATAACAAATAATGTTGCATGCATCAGACTATCGGAGCGCCTTATGCGACAAGTGCATTATACGAAATCGGCGCAACATTACCAGTTTTGACCCATTACCCAACCGCTCATTTTGCAACCTCTAATCCTTATTTACGGTGCCGTAAACCTAGAACACTATGTGACATTGCGGCAAAGAAGTAGTTTTTTTTTTTCACAACTACACAAGACTGTCAGAATGGTAGGCTTGAATTGCATGTTTGTATTTGCAATTTTAGCATGATTCGATAAATCAAAACATACTTGTGAAAACTACTATACTTTCATTGCTATTAAACACCAACTTCGCTGTTTACCTTTGAATTGATGAAAGATCTATTCTTTAGCTTTTAACATTATTTCATCTTTAAAAGGGAGAAACTTCATCATATAATTTGCAAACAGAAACATGAGTAACTGTTTTTATAGGCTCACATGACCTCACAACACCAATGTACAAAACCTACTTTGTACGCCCAACTAATGTTGCAAAGCAATAACCAATTAGCAGATCATAACACAGTTAGGTGCTTATTTTTTATGTCTTTGTTAATGCTAGTTAGATTAGTGGCTTGTGATATAAGCTTTCTGAATGTTACTTTATACACAGCACTACACCTAATCGAATATCATACCAATGTACAGAACCCCAAGCTATATTTTCTCAAACATAGAAAATACCAAACTGAAATTCTACTATATATTATCAAACATCTAGGATCACATGTAATGAGAAACTGAATCCATTGCTAGTTAGATTAGTGGTTTGTGAATTCAGCTTCTAGAATTTTACTTTATACATAAGCCTCTACAATATACATATTATAATAATAAGAACTTGGTTTTAAAAAGCGAGAGGCGCACAAAAGCGACGAGGTCTAAAATTGAGGCGCAAAGCGCAAAAGCGGTGGGCTTTTCGTACCCGAGGCGCAAGATGTTTATATAATTTTTTTATATATCCCATACATATCCCATAGGTTTTTAGCTTCCTTTAACCAAAATATAGCTATAAATAAAGCTTTTATACCATTTTACTTACATGTACAAGTCAAAAAACCCAAGGTACAACATTTTTCTGCAGTAAAACGCCTCAGATACATGAGGCGCGCGCCTCAGGCCAAAAAGCCCCCATAAAAACCCTAAAATTTGCGCTTTTTGGGCACTTCTTGTAATTACACAAGGCGCTGAGCGAAAAAGCCCTAGAGGCTGCGCCTCGCGCCTAGGCGCACTTTTTAAAACCCAGAATAAGAAATGATATTACCTCTTCAACATACATATTACAACAATAAATAATGATACGCTTTCTCCCCAATTCTTCTCAGTTTTAGGTTAACTTAATATATACAAACCATAGTCACCTAATTCGCGGTTCGCTCCGGTTCGGGTACACGGTTTGGGTTCGTGATTCGCTAGTTGGGATGAATTCGGTTCGGAGGGGGCTAGGTTCATTTCGGTACGATCCGGTACAATTCGGTTCGGTGTACCATTCCGTCCAGTTCGGTATACACATTTCTTAATGAAATAAGAAAAAAAAAGTAAACAATTAAAAAACGTTTTAAGTTAAAGTTGATAAAAATTAAAAGTATTGAGGTCTAAGGATGAAATATGTAACTTAATAATAAAAGCTTTAGGTTAAAAATTATAATAACACAAACATAAAGGATGAAATATGTAAATAAAAGAGGTTTAGGTTAAAATAGATTGAAGAAACGCAGCCGTCATATTATGTACAGCCTCCATCTCCATCCTCTCCTCCATTTTCACTAGGGTTCATCATCACATCACAGGTAAGGTTTAATTTTTTCATCTTCGTCACCATTCTTGTGCATAAAACTTTAATTTCACATCTTTGTACATAAAAGAAATTCGCTGAATTGATAAAGGAAATTCGCTGAATTGATGAACCTGATGCGCTGAATTGAAGAATAAGATACGCGAATTGACATCGAATTATACGCATACGAATTCCGTATGGTACGAAACGTACCAAAACGAAATTCGCATCTTTTTGAGCGAATTATGTGACTATGATACAAACAGCTAACTTTACTCAGAGACGCAATCAAACTAGACTATCCAGCACCGCTAATTCAACACCTAAGCATTAACCCCAAAATATACTTCTTAAGCATGGAAAAAAACAAATCGTAATTCTATTATGTGTTATCAAACATCTACACTTACATATTCTGAAATAATTACTATTTTTCAGATCATAACACAGTTAGTTGCTTAATTGTTACATGGTTCCTTAATGATACTTAGATTAGTAGTTTGTAACGTAAGCTTCTAGAAATGATATGTTATCTACCCATTCTTCTCTCAAATTTAGGTCAAATTCATAAAAACAAACACCTAACTTTCCTCAAAGATACAATCAAATTAGACAATCCTACATCGCAATACACCTAACCTAAATTAACACCAATGTACAAAACCCCAAGCTATATCTTCCCAGGCATGGAAAATACCAAATTGTAATTCTATTATATGTTATCAAACATCTACAATCTCGTGTGATGAAACAATAACCGAATCCATTGCTAGTTAGATGAGTGGTTTGTGATGTAAGCTTCAAGAATCTTACTTTACAGTTTACACATATATGTTACGTGCAACATTTTCTACACCTGCAACGCATGTCTTTCTTTTAGTTATCGGAGTTGGTTTTTTTTTGTGAGAGTCATGTTAGTAGTGGATCGGGTCATTAGCTTTAGTAATGGTAAGAGTAGGTCGTTAATTGGTTGGTTAATTCTTTTAGTAAGGCTCTACATAAACAGCCACATATGACTTGAATTCACAAAAAAACTTTCCGTTCTCTCGTCCCTTTTCTTCTCTTGATTCCAAATTTGATGCACATCAATATACCTCTCCAATGTACAGATTACAATAATATGAAATGATATGCTTTCTGGCGCCCAATTCTCTCTCAAATTTAGGTCAAATTCACAAAAACAAACAGCTAACTTTCCACAAAAATTCAATCAGATTGGACAATCACAATCCTACACCACAATACACCTAACCTAATTCAAAACCTATGTATAGAACCCTATGATATACTTCTCAAGCATAGAAAAAATCAAATCATAATTCTATTATGTGTTATCAAACATCTACAATTAGATATAGTGAAATAATAACTATTTTCCAGATCATAACATCATTTAGTTGCTTGATCATATTTGTTAATGGCGAATAGCGACAAATAGCGATAAGGTACCTATATGCTACATAGCGAATAGCGATAAATAGCGGGCGGCTATTTTATAAATAGCGATACACTAGAAAAGAAATTTAAAAAAAAAAATTATGTGTATATTATGTCAAAATACCCTGGTACATATGCTATTTTACATGTATATTTAACAAAACCTAAAATTCCGTTATTTTATAGCTATATTTAATTGCTATTTATACTAAAAAAATAAAAATAAAATAAGGTGTCGCTATTCTCGCTATCCATCGGTACAACCCTAATAGCGACACTATATACCTATACGCTACATAGCGCGCTATAGCGATCGCTATTGACAACAATGTGCTTGATTCTTACATGGTTCCTTAATAATACTTAGATTAGTAGTTTGTGATGTATGTTTCTAAAAATGATGTGTTTTCTCCCCAATTCTTCCCTCATATCAAAGTTAACTCCATGTAAACAAACAGCTAACTTTACTCAGAGAAGCAATCAAATTGAACAACCCTAAACCGCAATACACCAAACATGATTCAATACATATCTATAGAAACACAAAATACACTTCTCAAGCATAGAAAAGATAAAACTGTAACACGTAATGAAATAATAACGGAATCCATTGCTAGTTAGATTAGTGATTTACAGTCTTATTTTACATATACATGTTTTCTCCTGAATTCTTCTCTCAATTTTAGGTCAAATTCATAAAAACAGACAGCTAACTTTCTTCAAAAGCTGCAATCAAATTAGACAATCCTACACCGCAATACACCTATGAACATAACCCCGATATATACTTCTCAACCACAGAAAATATCAAATCACAATTCTCCTACGTGTTATCAAACATCTACAATCAAATGTAACAAAAAAACAGTGAAATGCAAACAAAACAAGCATAAAACAAACCTGTTCCATTGCATTTTGCGCAGCGGTCATGAGCTTAGTAGCAAGGCCTAACTTCCGGTGCGTACGGAGAACGGCGAGTGAAGTAATATGGCCGTGACATTCAGTGGTCTCCTCCTCCATCTTGGCAAGCACGTAACCGACGATTTTGCCGCCGTAATCCTCCGCAACGTAGAGAAGGTGCGGCCATGAGAGGATATGGTAGAAATAGTACTTCATTTGGTAGTTTTCAGGGAGGCAGAAGAGGTTGCAGGCCTGCATTGCCAGCAGGTCGTCCATTGTTGCCTTGCGGATGCACACCATTGTTGAATTTCGGAGATTATGGAGTTGCAGTTGAGAAGATAAGAAAGGTTAGGGTTTGGTTTGGGCGAAAGACACTTAACGTGGAAATTAGATTTTTTTAGAACGTGAAATTGTTTAAGGCTGGAGGGTGTCTCTCTAACGCCCCTATTAAATAAATTTAAAAAAAATATATTGGCTGCAAATATGTGGGCCTCACCTGATAAAGTCCTTCTTCCTCGTTACCATGATAAAGCCCCATCAATGGCACCCCGGTTTAACTTTCTTGGTCTGAATGATGGCGCCAAGGAGGGCGCTATAGGTGGTGATGTGGCACGAGGAGCCCCCATACCCTCCGGCCTAATCATGTTATCTCAGTGATACTAACCTAAACACAAAAAAAAACGTAGGTGTTACGAGTTAGGACTTTGTTATTGGGATAAGGGGTTGTTTGGCAATATCTGAATGGTTAAGTGCTGAACCAGTAAGAGTTCTGAACCATTAAGGGTATGTTTGGCAGGAAGCTTTTAGGAGCTTTTAGGAGCTTCAAGCTTTAAGCTTTTAAGAAAAAGCTCCTACTTAATAAAAAGTCTTGTTTGGTTGAAGGAGCTTTAAGCTTTTAGGTTAGAAGCTTGAAGCTTTTGGTTGAACGCTACTACTAGTAGCGTTTAGAATGAGCTACAAGCTTTTAGGGAAAAATGACTATTTTAACCTCTAAAAATAGGAAACTTTTTAATGCACCAACTTTCTAAATTTTTTGTTATGTCCATTTTGGTCATTTTATACATTTTATTAAAAGCTTCAGCTACTCTACCAAACACCAAATATATCTAAAAAGCTACAGCTACTAACTACCAGCTACAGCTACCAGCTTCCAGCCACCAGCTATCAGTTTACAGCTTCCAGCTACCAGCCACCAGCTACTTTTGCCAAACATACCCTAAGTGTTGAACCAGTAAGAGGTTTGTACCATTAAGAGCTTGTATAATTCTTAACCGTTTAGAGGCAAATGTTTGACCAATTCTCCTTTCAAAAAAAAAATGTTTGACCAATTCAGATTAGAGGTTTTAACCAAGACTCTGTATAAATCTTAACCATTCAGAGGCAAATGTTTGAACTATTCAGACATCTGCTCGTGAAACAAACAGTCTGAACCTTTTAGTGCAGTAAGAGGTCTGAACTATTAAGAGTCTCATTAATAGGTAAACAAACAACCCCTAAGCTTTAAAAAAAATAGAACGTATAAAAGCATTATATATGGAAAAGGTGAAAGAAAAAAAAACCAAGAGGACCAAAACGGAATCTATAATCTTTATGCATTATAGATTTACTAGTGTGATGCCCGCGCGTTGTGGCGGGTACTCGAGTGTTGCCAAGAATTTTAAAGAGATTCGGAGAAAAAATCTTGAACGTAATCTGTGGTGTAACAACAATGTATAAAAACAACTTAAAAAGAAGATTAAAGTCATACGAGCAAAGTTTTCGAAGTTCAGTTTTAGACCAAAAGTGGTTATTATAGAAGTTGAGCTGATGATCACCAAATGCAAATTATGTACATTACATATATACAACCGGACAAGACAAGTGAAGCATTCACACATGATTAACGTCTCTTAATTTAGTACATAACTACATTTAACATGTTCCACAAAACAGTAAATTTCAACATTAGTCCCTGAGGTTATACAAAAGTTACAAATTAAGCCCAAAAGTTTCAATTGCATATATCAAATGAAATCTCATCTATAAGTTACTGTCCAAACCTTTTCTTTTCAATGTATCTGGCATCATTGAAAAGCAGAGCGGGTGAAAGAGTGCAGTTCCAGCAGAAGCTTCATTTGCAGCACGATTACTTCCAAAATTGTTGCGGTTTGAGGACACGCACACGCTCACACTCATGCAGTCCTTGGTACTCCAAGCCTCTTGCGGAACTCCTCGTCCATTTGGGGGAGTCCATAGCGTAATTTGATTGTTGGTTCCCAATCAAGCACCTCCTTTGGCTTGGTTATCAATGGCTTTCTTTGTCGAGGATCATCATGCGTGTTTTCCACATGTATTATTTTCACTTTCGGGTTTATCAGCTAACATATGTGGTTTTCATACTCATATTAAACGCCAAATTCAAGGGCATTTTGGACATACAAATTCATCGACATTTTTGACATAACAATAAAATTGTTAAAAAAACTTCTAGAACTGACCTCTTTCACATTCTCTGCAACTTCAAGCATGGTGAATTCATCAGAGTGAAGAAGAAAACATAAAATTAGTCATCCAGTACACTACTAAAAACCAGCAATAGATATTCACATAAAAAGATATGCAATACCATAATGTTGACCTGGATTTCCAAAGTTGAATAAAATAAATACATACGTGTTTGAAGGATCGCTCAGCCTGGCCCGTTTTAACTTTTAACTCAAACAAAAAACTATATGACCCGTTATGCAACCCGCCCTTTTCATCGTTTATAAAAAAAGTATTAAAAGAGCATGCAAGAACTGACATCTTCATCCTATTTCATGGCTGCTTTGAGATAATACATGGCATGCTCGGTTTTCGGAAGATCCTCTGCGGGGGTCCATATTCTCAGGGCAACTTTACGAACCGAACACGTTGTGAACGTATCGTCTCGGCTCGCTAACTGGCCCACAACTAACGCGAACAGATAGCATGGGTTCTTGAACGGGTCCTCCCAAAGCGCAAAATGCTCTGTCATAACACCTTTTAGTTGTCCAACTCTTGAAATTCAGTTGTCCAACTCTTGAAATGGTACCATCAACAAGACTGATCTACAGTTTTAAAAGTAATCATGTTCATACTTGTACGTAGGCATTGCAATTTCAACATATTTCCATAAGAATTGAGTTTATTTCAGTTCTAATTTTTTTCCAAAGATATAAACACGTTCATCATAGGCGCAACACAGTTTTTAAAAAAGACGGGTGTTTTGACTCATTAACGACCCACCATTTCGTTACTTTTAAATAGGGGTGGCAAAATGGGTGGGTTGGGCATGTTTGGGTAATGGGTTAGGATGAGTTTATTAAGAAATAGGTCAGGATGGGTTTAGGTCAAGATGGATTTGGGCATGATAGGCTAAAAATATATAAAAAAATTTAAAAAAAAAATTAAAATTAAAAAAATCAAAAAAATTTTAAAAAGTTTAAAAAAATAAAAAAATAAAAACCTACAGCAGCCTATTATCGAATAGGATGTATATGCCTACGACCCAAACTCGTTTTGATCCGTTTGTAAGAGACAATAAAAATCTACTAACCGATTTGGTAAAAAAGGGTGACTATTTTGGCCCATATCGACCCAAACTCGTTTTGATCCATTATCAAACACACCCGACCTTCGCTTTTTGCCACCACTAATAAGAAAGCAAAAAACGTTGACGGTCAGCAGGATGTTATTACTTGTTTCCATTATAGATGCAACCCCAGTGAAGAATCCAGGTTTGCGAACACTTCTGAAGTTGAAATTTCACTTTTGCATTGTGGCCGCTTGAAAATACAGACACATCAACCTGTTAGTACATAACATAATTTCCAAAATTAAAGATATATATATACCTATCATGAATGTTGATGTTAGCTTTGTGATATCATTTATACAGGAATGTTGGTTATTTAGTTGGACTAAAACGAAGGCGGCGGGCTGGCGGCGATGGTCGTGAGCAAAAGCAACGGTGGAATGGAGGTTGTAGGATGGTGGTGGTTTGGGTGATTTGGGCATGGGAGATGATAAAAAAAGAAGAATGCGCTGGTTTTAGGGTTTACCCAGAGAAACCCATACCGACCCATGATGTTATTTTTTAAAGTTACACTCATCTTGTCCCTCTTAACAATTCTTGTTAACCCAACTTAACCCATCTACTACAAAAATAATACCCATCCTAACCCAAAGTTGAATGTACGAGTTGATTTCGCCGGGTCTACTTTTAAACATGTATGAATCCAAGTCAAACTGAATGGAAACAAATGCATACCCCAGAATCAGTCGTATGATAAAACAAGAATTATAGTTGAATTGCCGCTGAAAAAAAAAATACATAAAACGGTTAATATAACTCAAGATTTAAGACGAATTGCGGTTATGAAATCAAATAAGAGTAATTACCTAGAACCAAAGGAACGAACCTAGCTCAAACGCGTTCTGCACAGAAGTTGGTCACAAGTTAGACACCCATATTAACCAACATTTTGGATTAGTCAAAACAAACAAAAATTCAATGTGCGTTTTGACAATGGGGAAAAGATATGACATTATGAAAAATAAGTTATATCGTTAATTACAACTCAACGGTACACATGTTTTGACCCATTTACATATGCATGGGTCGATTTGGGGTATCTTTTATTTAAAGGAGTCAAACAGGTCAACCTAGGCCATTTTGACCATCTTCTGTCACTCCGCATTCGATTAGTGGGAAGCAAAAGTTTCAGCATTTAATTACTAATATATATATATATATATATATATATAGACTGGGTTCGACAATTCCACGGAACCGAATAGTCTGAGCCGAGCCATTGGCTCCCTACGACCTCGATGGCGGTTTTTATGTCGGCACCGGATATAAATTCTAAAGCTCCGACAAAGAATGATCTACCATTTTTAAACCAAACAAATGGATCTCGCACCAGACGGGATATGAACCTGTAGACAACTTGAGAAGTCTGAAATCAGCCCTGTATCGTCACCATGAACCATCACCATCACCCCAATCTGTAAACAATACATTTATATTCAAAACTTAAACCATACAACTTATCATTTTTTTACCGAATCTATGAAAAAGGATCGGTTACCGTGGCTTGAACTTTATGTGCAGTAGCAGCTCCAATCTTCTTATCTAGTTATGAATTATTGAGTTATATTAAGGTTGCTCGTATCTATGTTTACAATATAAGTATGTATAGCTTCTCCAAAACAAAAAACTCTTATGGACCACCACATCCAAAGTGAGTTTGTTATCTTCTGGTTTGTTTTACCCAAAATTATAGACCACATGTATGAGTTTAGTAAAACGAACATGGTAACACTAAATTCCCCGTGTGGCCCTTTCTACACAAATAATAATTATGTGGGTTCTTAAAAACCACTCAATCAAAGCACCATACAAAAGAAAATGCAGCTTTTTGTTCTTCACCCCATGAAAAAAAACTAAAGAATTGTGTCGTGGGTTTTATCTAGGTTGTTTTGTTCAAGATCTGAAACTGTTCATGATCTAAAAAAACAAATGAAATAAATCATAAAAAAGACTATGAAATTAAACGCTTACTATCTCGTTGAACAGAATCTCCAAAGCAAAGGGCAAATCTGGGCAGAGTAAAATAGAACAAAATAACCCTGAAGTTTGGACTGTAACTCGAACTCCGCAGAAACGGGTGCACGTGGTTTGGTTTACCGGTCGTCTTCTTCACCCGGTTACCCTGAAAACCCTAATCGGTTATTGCTCCTTCTTGAACCACCATCATCACTTCCCTTGCAGACCACCGAGACCTGGTCGTTCACCTGCTTAACCTTGCCTCCTGCAACAAACAAAACAACCTAGATCGAGTTTAGTATCTGGGGAGCATGAAAGGAAAATGAAAACTCAAGAGGCTGGAACACAACTTAACAGGGGTGGGATGGAATCGGTACTTAACTGACATTTTGAGAAGAGAAAAATAACGAGGAAGATCTTTGGAATTCCTTGTTGAATGTGGCGATATAATTAGAGGGGGTTTGATTATGAGGACGTCTGTTGGTTTTTTTAGGGCAGGTAAGGAAATGATTTTGTGTGTGTGAGCAGGGGCAAAAAAGGAAGAAAAGTGTAAAAATATAAGAATTTGTTCTAGCTTTTGGTATGCCATCTTAAAAATATGATAGTAAATTACATTTGTAGACATATGAGATGCTTATATATAGTACTAGTGGGAAACCCGCACGTTGCTGCGGAGTCGACAATACGCGTTGTAAACACGATTCGCAGTCAATCAGGTGGTCAACAAAGCGAAAATGTTATGGGAGATTGCGGCGGCTCGAACTTAGTTTACACATGTATATATTGTGCATGTATATTATATATAGACAAAACAAACAACCATCTAAACTTTCAAAACACATCAACCGTTTTATAACAAAGAACCTAAGGTTAAAAATGTTCAAACGATGATAACAAAATAGACAAGTGATATATTAGACAACGGTAACAAAATATTTTTAAAACACCCAACTTAACTACAAAAATACATTATCAAAGTGATGTAACCTATATCTTGTAATCTACACTTCAACCCAAGCCAACATCTGGACAAACAAAATAAAAACAGCTGATAAACAGTTAAAAGACTTTCAATCTTTGCCAAAACCTTCACGAATCTGTGCATAGATTTACACCGGGCCATTATGACCCATTTTGACCAGAACCATATTAATACTTTATTAAAAAGAAGGCGGTTTAGACCCAAACTCATTATCGCGTCTCATTTTACCCATTTCCCGACCCAACCCACCCGTTTATCATAATATAACACAACCATAGAATTCAGTTTATAAAACTTACTTATTTTGGTCAAGAGGTGATCCTTTAAATGCTTGAGAACAGCAGCATCTTTCACAAACAAAAGAGCAATAAAATCAACACCTTCGCTGAAATTAATCTAAAGTTGCCCAAAGTGTAAAATAAATCCTAAATCACTTTATTAAAAAGAATGATCAGCTATTGAAAGTAAATATAAACAGTTTATTTTGTAGCAAAACCTCCTATCCTTATAATCTTAATAACATACTTTTAAGAAAGAATTTGTGAATATGAGATTGATGAAATGAATGGAAAATAACTG
This sequence comes from Helianthus annuus, assembly GCF_002127325.2. Taxonomy (NCBI): domain Eukaryota; kingdom Viridiplantae; phylum Streptophyta; class Magnoliopsida; order Asterales; family Asteraceae; genus Helianthus; species Helianthus annuus. The sequence continues at coordinate 77,373,134 of NC_035440.2, read as the reverse complement.
TTTAAAACTCATTGTTAATACCTTAATTCACATATTTAAAACAATAAATAGATTCGACCCAAACACGACCCGTTTAGCTAAACGGGTTCGATTGAAACTGACCTGAAACCGGTTATACCAAACCCAAACCCACGAATTTCGTATTAGGTTTGATCTAATAGCACAGAACTCAGACGATGATCTCCATAGCTGAAACATTAGTATTAATATATTAAACTTGAATAATGAGGATGTTAAGGTAACATGTTATTGTAAAGAAAGAAATACGGCACCTCAAGTGTTGCACTTGGACCAGGAAAAGTCAACGTGAGAGACCCTCTGTCTCTAAGCAAACCGGAAGCTACAAAGAAATCCTAAGGTTTCTTAAGCTTCATCTCAGAGGTCAACAATTTGGCCAGCTCATAATCAACATTCCACCAGTGCAAAACAGACAAAAAATTCTTATTTTAGATGTAACAGGTAAAAGCGCCCAAACCTCAGGGACGATTTTGGCATTTTACTCAAAATAAAATTATTTCCTTTTAAGCTAATCAGAATAATTTTACTCTTACTTAACAAAACGTCTTCCCATCTTCTACAAAAATGTGATTTTCATTTTATCTATTAATTTCATAATAAGTCATAATTTCCAAGTTTACAAAAGACCCTCTAAGAACCAAGTTTTATCATCTAATTCTGATTATTTAATATCAAATAATCAAGTTCAAAATGAACATCCAAACAACCCTATATTAATATAAGTCCGTTCACAGACCTCATCTCCAGGTGAACTGATGTGATAAATGCAGAAATTATGAAGAAGCAATGAAGCGGCTTCGGGACAAAAGAATAGTCCTTGAAAACACAACATATATGTCCATAAAATTGAACCTTAATCAGACCAAAAGTATGATAAAACAACATGAAAAGAATCAAAGAGTTACAGATTCTTACGATTTAGAGCTAAATGTGGATATGTAATAAAGGGTGGCTTTTCTTGGTCTCCATACACGATTACAGACACGGACCTGTTACTGATTACTAAAACAAAAACCCACTAAATGATAACAAATAAATGTAAAAATAAACTCAAAGGTTACAAAACCCTGTTAAACCCATTGGCGCAGTTCATCAAACACCTTGCATTCAATACACAAACAAGCTCATATCCAAATAGGTATTCAAGAAATCAATCATATGACACATGATACTGATTATTGAACACAAACACATACCTTCTCGTATAGATTCTCACGTGAACGCTCTTCAATTCGAGTGTGTGATCTTGATTTCCGATGCAGAATTAAACAAAAATCAGCAAAAAACCTAAATTCAATTTTCCAAATAAAGGCGTGAATCTGAAAGGGGATCAAAGATTGATATCAACAAAACCTAAAAACAAAGAACTGAAACAATTTTGCCCTAATCTGTGAGCGAATCAGCGGGGGATTTTCCGGCCGGGGCAACAGGTCTGCGATGGAACCAAGAAAGTTACAGAGAGAGAGAGTGTGTGTGATGAGGTCGATATGGGAGGAAGAAAGGGAATCAAAAGGGCTTTGTAAATGATGGTGGCAATTAAGTTCAGTAAATATAAGCGTTTCTTTCTGTGGCAATTAAAGTCAAGGAGGAGGCTGAATTGACAATTGTGCCCTTCCAGCGTCTTAAACTTTCCTATTTTCTCTGCTTACACAGTGTTGTATATGTTGCTTCCAATGTTGTACATGATGTAAAATTACATTTTTGTACATCACTTCTCCTTTTTAATATATTATAGATATAGATATAGATAGATAGTTAACATTATTATTATTATTATTATTATTATTATTATTATTATTATTATTATTTTATGGGTGAGCTTCACAACAGACGATTAATTCACACACGCAAGACGTAGGCCCGCCACCACTCATTACCAGGACTATATTGTCTTAACCGGGCCCACGCCTGGTCGAGAGGGGCGTTACGCTGTCCCTGAGAAAATTTCCAGCCTCCTGCCACATGACAGGAGTTGCACCCTCCACAAGAGCTGACCCTCTGGAGTAAATGCACTGTAGTAAAAAACTCGATTTACTTATACGGATTATAATTGTTAGATTCATGAAAAAAAAAGTGACTTTATTTTTTTGCTAGAGTTATGTTTACTCGGGCGGTTCCAAACAGTAAACAGAGTCGTGAAACCCGATTTTTCAATCAATAAGGTAGTGTTTGGTATGCAGGAATGAGAGGTGGAATGGAATGAGTGATTACGAGGGAATAAAGAAAAGAGTGTTTGGTTGGTCAATGGAATGGAATCATCCATTCCAAAAGGCATTCCATTTCCTCAAAATCATTCCTTCCACCCCCATATTTTTTTCCATTTCATCCCCTCTTGCACCATTCATCAACAACACCACAACTAGGGGTGCAAATGAGCCGAGCGGCTCGCGAGCTACTCGAGATCGGCTCGAGAAAAAGTTCGAAACGAGTCGAGCCTTATCGAGCCCGAGCCGAGCTTGAGCCTAAAATAAAGCTCGTTTGTTTATCGAGCCCGAGCTCGAGCCTCGCATGTGAAGCTCGTTAGGCTCGCCGAGCCTTATCGAGCCTTAGTGTAAATGAGCCGAGTCGAACCGAGCTTATTCAAACTTGTTTACAAGCCGACCTCGAACCTAAAAATAAGCTTATTTAGTAAACGAGCCCGAGCCCGAGCTTCACTTATCGAGCTCGCGAGCCTAAAAAGTCTATTATTTATATTATTTTTATTTGATATATTAAATAATAGATAATAAACGAGCCGAGCCCGAGCCAAGCTCGAGCTTGAGAAAATACAAACGAGCCGAGCTCGAGCCTTGAAACAAAGCTCGAATCAAGCCGAGATCGAGCCCAAGCTCACATAAGTTAATCGAGCTCGAGCCTGGTCAAGCTCGGGCTCGGCTTGGCTCATTTGCACCCCTAACCACAACCCACGACCTTCGCCACAACCCACCACCACCACCCACCACCACTCACCACCGACGCCATCGCCGCCACCCTCCACCACCTCACCCCGACAGCCACCGCCGTCGCCGCCACCCACTCGTCACCATAATCAACCACAGCTGCGACCAACCGCCAACGCCACTCGTCGTCGCCGCCCACCACCATTGTCGACGCCACCACCAACCACCGCCGCCGCCACCAACCGCCATCTTTGCTGCCACCTACCACAAACGGTCACCTTGTCAGCACCACCACTCGTCGTCACCGCCGCACCGCCACTTGCCGCCACCACCACCACCCATCGCCACCTATAACCACCCACAATCACTACCACCGCCGCTCGCTAAATGTAGTGGTATTATTCTTAACCCGGCTAAATTGGATCGGTCTCAACGGTTTTCAAAGATCCCTTTACTCAAAGTGGGATAATAAAGAAATCAAATATTCCTCACATCCACTTCTTGAGCTGAAACCAAGTTTGGGTCGAGTAAACTCAATTACCATGAAGCAATGGAAAATGACATTCAAGACTCCTATGTTATGACAACCCACATATGTAAGAACTCGGTGCCAGTAAACTCACAGGACAAACCTTGCTAACCAGTTGGTTAAGATAAAACACAAATTGTGTTGGACATGTGGGTTAAAGTAGGAAAATCATTGGAAGACGGATTCAGTCTGTTGGTAATTTTAATGTTATCAATGGATTTTGACGATTTTGGATTAACTCGTCGATCAAGTTAATCTTGTTAATTTTCAGCGAGTTAGGACATGCGGGAATGCATGCTCGATTGATATTAATAAGATTTGGTGGTTACATCGGTTTTGAGTTTGTAATTAATCTATAAACTAAATGTAATAAATATGTATAATTAATATATATTTAGGGTTAGGTTAACGTACAATATCTCTTATCGTACAATATGTACGCGATCATCTCAGCCGTCCAATCTGGTGCGAATTCACTTTTGAACATGCGACTTATGCTGAAAACCCAACATGCGAAATTGCTTTTTATACCAACATGCGATTTCATCATATTTACCAACATGCGAAATTGCTACAAAAAAACCAACATGCGATTTCATCAAAAAAACCAACATGCGAAATTGCTACAAAAAACCAACATGTGATTTCATCAAAATACCAACATGCGATTTCCAACATGCTTTCTTATAACATATGATTTCACAATATCGTATGTAATGTATGTTAAGGGATCTTGTATTTTACACTTTCACTATATATTTAAGAGTAGAGCTGTTCATGAGCCGAGCCGAGCCAGGCCAAGCTCGGGCTCGGCTCAATTATAAACCGAGCTGGCTCGGCTCGGCTCGGATTTGAAATCGAGCTGAAAATCTAAGCTCGGGCTCGGGTTGGTTTTAAACCGAGCTAGCTCGGCTCGGCTTGGTTTGGCTCGATCTTATAAAAAAAACTAATATATACCTCTTAAAATTTAATAGCCTAAAATATTATTCAATAATTTAAAAGAATATATTCAAAATAAGTTCAACCTAATACAATTCAAACCAAAATCAAGTTTAACAATGCAAAATAAGTTTTAATTTCAATAAAATACAATATTAGTTCATTAGTATGGTAATCAATCTTCAAATATGCCATAAATATCAAATTACAAACCTATATACATGTAAATAATAATCAGTTTTTTTTGTAATATATTATAATGTATATAAAATTAAAACTTATTATAAGTAAAATAATTCGAGCTAAACCGAGCCGAGCTACAAAGTGAGCCGAACTGAGCCAGCTCGGCTCGTTACGAGCCGAGCCGAGCTAGGCTCACTTTCTAACCGAGCCGAGCCGGCTTGGCTCACTTTTAAACCGAGCCAAATCGAGCGAGCTTTTTCCGAGCTAAATCCGAGCGAGTTTCGAGCGAGCTCCGAGCCGCGAGCTTTTTGAACAGCCCTATTTAAGAGTAAACTGCAATTTTACCCCCCCCCCCCCTAAGGAAATAATTGCAATTTTACCCCCCACTGTTTGCTGTTATGTTGCAACCTTACCCCCCGGCCTCAAATTTGTTGACTAATCTGTTGACTACCACCTGAAATGACTATAATGCCCTTTCATATTACCCCCTGTGTTTTGTGCACTCTGTGATATTACCCCCTGCCACCACTGCCACCGCCATTCACCACCACAACCACCACTGCCACCTCCAGCCACCACCACAACTTAATATCCCTTTCATATATAACACCACCACTACTTCCGTCACCGGAAACCTGCAACTCCGGTCATCTTCTCCAACGACTGCCACCTCTGCCACCTCCAGCCACCACCTCCAACCACACTCCCACATACATGCTCTGTTTTATTCCACCACCAAAAACCCTTAATTCAATCACAAATTTCTTTATAAACTCAAACCCATCATCACACTTGATGCATTTGGTCCCCTAATCCAGAATCACTAAACAAATAATTACGAAACCTAATCCATAATCACTAAGTCAAAATCATCCACCTGTACAAACTTCGTAACTAACGATCATCACAACTCAATAAACCTATCAATCAACCATTCAAAACACCAAATCAATACAAGAAACAATCAAATCATCACTCAATTCCTCAACCAGAATACAAAAACACAAAATTCAACCACACGAATCGAACAATACCTGACAAATATCACATCTGAGAAGTCAAAGTAGAAAGACGAACTCTCTAATGCTTACTCGCGAGCTTGTTAGCGGCGTGAACCTTCTCATCGCAGGACCAGCACAACGCCGCCTCGTCGGCTAGGGCTGTTCATGAGCCGAGCCGAGCCGAGCCAGGCCAAGCTCGGGCTCGGCTCAATTATAAACCGAGCTGGCTCGGCTCGGCTCGGATTTGAAATCGAGCTGAAAATCTAAGCTCGGGCTCGGCTTGGTTTTAAACCGAGCTAGCTCGGCTCGGCTTGGTTTGGCTCGATTTTATAAAAAAAAAAAACTAATATATACCTCTTAAAATTTAATAGCCTAAAATATTATTCAATAATTTAAAAGAATATATTCAAAATAAGTTCAACCTAATACAATTCAAACCAAAATCAAGTTTAACAATGCAAAATAAGTTTTAATTTCAATAAAATACAATATTAGTTCATTAGTATGGTAATCAATCTTCAAATATGCCATAAATATCAAATTACAAACCTATATACATGTAAATAATAATCAGTTTTTTTTGTAATATATTATAATGTATATAAAATTAAAACTTATTATAAGTAAAATAATTCGAGCTAAACCGAGCCGAGCTACAAAGTGAGCCGAACTGAGCCAGCTCGGCTCGTTACGAGCCGAGCCGAGCTAGGCTCACTTTCTAACCGAGCCGAGCCGGCTCGGCTCACTTTTAAATCGAGCCAAATCGAGCGAGCTTTTTCCGAGCTAAATCCGAGCGAGTTTCGAGCGAGCTCCGAGCCGCGAGCTTTTTGAACAGCCCTATCGTCGGCGCAGCATAGCAGCACCGCCTCGGCCGATTCGCAGACGTTACACTGAATCTTCATGGGTGAATTTTGTTAGGGTTTCAGGGATCTTATCCTGTATGTGTGTGTGTATAGGGTTTATAGGGGAAGAAGGTGGAGCAAGTGGAGGTTTTAATTGTTAAGAAGAGAACATGTGCTGATTGGTAATTCAAGGTGGTGTTTAAAGTTTTATTTATTTGTTTGTTGAATTTAGGTGAAAATAAATATGATATTTTGTTGGTGAGGTGCTTACTACTAACACGTGACAGTTGTACATGTGATGCCGTTTGGAATACCTGGATCTTTCTGGTAACAATTGGGGGCTGGGGTGTGGAGATGACGGTGGTGATTGTTGAAGATGAAGGCGGGTGGTGGGTTTTTTTAGAGAGAGAGGGGGAGGAAAAAAATGGCAATGGTGGTTGTGGTGGTGAATGGCGGTGGCAGTGGTGGTTGAGGGTGGTGGCTGGAGGTGGCAATGGTGGTTGTGGTGGTGAATGGCGGTGGTAGTGGTGGCAGGGGGTAATATCACAGAGTGCACAAAACACAGGGGGTAATATCAAAGGGCATTATAGTCATTTCAGGTGATAGTCAACAGATTAGCCAACAAATTTGAGGCCGGGGGGTAAGGTTGCAACATAACATCAAACAGTGGGGGGTAAAATTGCAATTATTTCCTTAGGGGGGTAAGGGTGCCAATCACCCCTAACCACAGGGGGTAAAATTGCAGTTTACTCTATATTTAATTATCTTTAATTATTGGGCTTAATATGTGAGAGAACTTATGTCTATATTATTCTTTTCATTATTGGGCCTAATATGATGGATCCATTAGTTGAATTGGATTTGGATATGTTGAATTTATATACTACAATGTCTATACTATTCTTTGCATTATTGGGCCTAATATGGATCCATTAGTTGAATTGGATTTGGATATGTTGAATTTACAAATACTACAATTCACATGGAGGGAAATAGTGCCGGACAACTGCCGCACTTCCACATTGATCTAGCGAAATTACGATTTTGTCCTATTTAAATTTACAGTTTTGCCATTGGTTTTGTATTTTTCTTCTTCTAGCCAAATTACAGTTTCGCCCTCAGTTCAAATTTACAATTTTGCCATCATTTTTGTTTTTTGTTCCCTGTCAAATTACTATTTTTGACAAAACTACGGTAGTGTTTTGTTTTAATTGGTTGACTCAGTATAATTTTATTCGCTTGGCACACGCTCATTTGTCCTGAAAAATTACAATTTTGCCCCCAGTTTAAAAGTTATAGTTTTTCCATCGTTTTAGTTTTTTTAGTAAAAGTATGGTAATGTTTTGTTTTAATTGGTTGCTTCGATGTAATTTTTTTAGAACGTGTTATGAGTAGTATATACAAGTAACCAAAACACAGACGTACATATTATGAGAGAGAAATAGTTGGCTTAGTGCCCCGCAACGCGGGCGGGGCAAAAACTAGTTAGAAACAAAACTGATATATGGGTGTGGCATATAGATATACGACGCACAGTGTCACGAAAAGTGACATATGGTTTCTTGGTTGAATTCTTATGAAAAGGAAGAGAGTAGGTTGCACTTTGTTATCTTAAAAGAACATATTCGTTCTTGAAACATCTTGGACTAATCCAATTAAACATTTGTGAGTACCGACAAATAGTTTGATCTGATACGATTCCAAGAGAAATCCAAATGTATTTCGGTGAAGATGATATCTGCAAGTTTCTGTTCATTCATTGAATTCAGTAATCATATTCGTGAGCAAATCAGGTTAGTATCAACACGGTCGAACCTGGTGTCTCTACAATAGGCATTTAAGAGACCGTGGGAAATTTGTAGGAAGAATCGGAATGTATTTAAATGCATACACCATCATAAATCGGTTTGGAATAAAATAAAGTAAGGACTATTACAATACCATGGCCTTTTTAATCATGCTTGGCAAATTAGCTATCTCATAAATGGTAGGGGTGTGCAATAACCGAACCGTTAACCAAAACCGAACCGAAAACCGACAAAACCGAACCGAAATTAACCGAAAGTCGGTTAACGGATATTTTTTTTACCATCGGTTAACTGAAATTAACCGAACCGAACCGAATCATTTATTTTTTTTATATATTTCTAGCTTTTATACCTCTGTTTCATGTATATCATGTAATAATACCTCTATTTCATTTATTTATGCCTTCATTTCATTTATTTATACCTTCATTACATTTATTTATACCTCCATTTTATGTATTTAAACATCTATTTATGCATTTATACCTCCATTTCATTTATTTATACATCCATTTCATATCTTTATACATCTATTTTATGTATTTATACATCCATTACATGTATTTCTAAGCAAAAAAATTAGCCCTTGTTTGTATTGGTTATTAACCGAAAATTAACATAACCGAACCGAAAACCGACAAATTAACCGAATTAACCGAACCGATTAACCGATGACTTTGGTTACGGTTACGGATAATACTAATAACCGAACCGAACCGTGCACACCCCTAATAAATGGTATAAAATGAATAAAAGTTGGTTAAGGATCATACAACCAAATCTGCCCAGATTCGCTAGTACATGTTTAAAACCCGAACCCTTTTAAGGGGTTACCCATTACCCAACCTTAAAAAGGATTATGGGTCGATCCGCTCAGTATCCTATTAACTAATGAGATTAGGTAAAACGTTACTTGTACCGGACAAATGGCTTTCAAGAGAGCTAACCAGTAAAGTTGGATTCTTTGCTAGAAGGGAACTTTGTTGGAAACTCAAGCCTTTCACTTGATTACTCCTCGTCTCAAACTTCGTCAACATCTTGTTCAACCGTTTTTTAACCTAACTAATCAATCGAACAATTAAGCAGATCATGTAACTCACAATTCAAATGAATAATTGTGTAATCCGTAAACCCTAGAGTGATTGTTACCTTTAGATCTGAGGTTTGAATGCCCTAATTTGGAGTATTCATCGATTGATTTGTGGATTTATATGCAGTAGGGTTGTGATCAGACGGCATTTGTGTGTGTAAACCGACTATAATGATTGCCGAGAAGTCGAACCGGTGAAACATTGAACACCATAACCTTGTTATTCCATCCTTCAATGTGCAGGCGCTTGATGTTCAACAACATGATGAGTTGTTGTCCAAGAATCATGTAGGCGACATACATTGAATTGGGGGCAATTTTGGGAGAATATGATGAAAAAATTGGGGAAAAGGCATGACTGATGGACTACCGTCTAAAAACTGAGGGAGGAAATTACATTTTACTCCTATGGAAATGTATTATATAGTATTATCGTGCTAAGTAGGATTAATGCCACATCACTTCCAGCGACCACCAACATTAAAAGAGCTCATATAAATAAAATAAATAAAAAATAACACCAAATTAAAAACAGACGTAAAATCGTTGAATCATGCCCGCCCGTTACGGCGTGTTAACGCAAAGAAATTAGACATAAACGTATAACGTAGAAAAGAATAACTAAGCCGATTTATGACCACCGCGTTGTGACGAACTTGGCAAACGGAGAAAAATAGACGCGTTGCGACTCGCTTGTCAAATAGGAAAACACATACTAAAAAACGTTGAACCCCACATGCACGTTGCGACGTGTTGAATCACAAAATTTAGAACAAAACGTAAAACGAAAAACTTGCAAAAGATGAAAAGTACGGGGTACAAAGTTGAAAATAAAAACGTATTGGGGATAAATTGCAAAAGATGAAAAGCTTTGGGTTAAAAATAAAAAAGTCAAAGGGATTAAAATGCAAAAGATTAAATCCTTTAGGTTAAAAAAGAAAAAGGGTAAATTACTTTTTGAGTCCCTGTGTTTTAGTGGTTTTAACTAGTTGAGTCCAAAAGCAAAAAGTTTAACGACCTGAGTCCCTATAAGCATTTTCATTAACCATTTGAGTCCTTTTAAGTCCAAATTTTAACCTTTTGAGTCCAATTTTTTGGACTCAAATCGTTAACAAAATTGGACTCAAAACGTTATAAAATAAATGGTTAGGGACTCAGGGCGTTAAACTTTTTGATTTTGGACTCAAGTGATTAAAACCACTAAAACACAGGAACTCAAAAAGTAATTTACTCAAAGAAAAAATACAATTTTTTTTTAAACCCCCCCCCCCCCCCAATACATATATTACACCAAGATAAAGCAATAAATTATTGCTAATTTATAGGATGGAAATTATTGCATTTGACAGCTTGACCGGGAACTTTCTGTACATAAACGAAACAGTTTCATCTAATTTTCTAATAAAAAAAGATGATTTAGAAATTAATTTTGGGTGAGTTTCCACTTTCTGACTTTTTTAGATTTGACCCAATTGAAAATAAACATAACCTAGATTGACTCATTTGTAACTAAACTTGGGTGAGTTTCCACTTTCTGACTTCTTTAGATTTGACCTAGTTGGAAATAAACCTAGATTGACTCATTGTAACTAAACAAGTTGTCACCTCTATTCAAAATACAATTAGCATACTCATATTGACTAATCATGTGCAGATGTTTGCTATTGACTATAGAGATACTTTCATAGTTGTGTCATGTGACCAGTGTTGTATAATCTACACTTGTATTAGGTTCTGTACACTTTGAAACATTGTATTTTGTTTTACTTTTTAAATAAAAAAACTAGTGTTACATATTGCTAAAAAACTATATTATCAAAATCATAATCTTGTTCAAATAAAATATCTAGTACACACTTTCCGACCATTTCTTATTCTTTTTTTAACATCTTTTATACCCGCTAGAAATTGAACACGGCTCCGATTCTTAAGTAAACAAGTTGATATTGATCCCCCACCCTAGCTCAGTTGGTCAGTTGGGCTGGTGTTCTCTTTGGAGACGCCGGTTCGACTCCCGGCTGTAGTAAAAGGTGCGGGACGTCCCTATAATGGATCGTTTCCTACCGAGGCATGGTTCGATACTTCGATATGGAGGGCAACCCGGTTTTACCAGCTGTTACCCCAGTGATGTTCTCGTGTGGGGGCAGTATGGTTTCCGGGCAAAGGTCAGTTTGCGCGGCGGCCGGGGCCTGATAGAACATCACGTCCGTAGACAGGGCTGACGAGGGATTGTCTTTAACAAGAACCCGGTGACCACTAAGCCCTGCACATAGAAATTCATGACACCAAGTTCCCTACAATTACGTGGCAAGCAAAAACTTGAAAATATTCGTAAACAATTACACCATACATGATGATATAAACTAGATTTCACTATGATTTGATGAAACAATTCTCTATATATGTATGTCTCTTTCTTTGGTGATATTTCCTATAGATACCAGGGGCGGATTTAGATATAATTAGGGGGTTCCCGGGAATCCGTTCGATTCGTAATTGAGAGTGTTAATTTATATATAAAATTTGGAAGGAACCCTTTAATATTTTATAGGGGAACCTCATAACCAAATGTATTGAGCAGCAAACTGGTTCAGCTCTCTTTTCTTAAACCTGAGGTCCCGAGTTCGAGTTTTGTAAGGTCCCTTTTCCCATTTTTTTCCTTTTATAATTAGTTCTGCAATTTTTTAGGTTGCCCTACGTTATGACCTGACACTATTTAACCTAGTTAATTTGTGCACCCCCTAACGAAAACTCCTGGATCCGCCACTGATAGATACATTTACTAAAGGGTTAATTACACAAATGGGTCCTATGGTTTATAGCTAGTTTCGCCTTTAGGTACTAACTTTTTTTTTTGTAACAGGTTTAGGTTCTATGGTTTCAATTTTGTAACACCTTTGGGTATTAACACCAAAAAATGACTAAAATACCCCTGTATTTTTTTTAAGTTTATCAATGTAACACATTTGGGTACTAACACCTAATTTTATTTAAGTTTAAATCAATTTTACAAAATCTATTTATTTTTTTTATTTTTATCTTTTTATTATATCTCTTAATTAACATAAAATCTATTTATTTTTTTTATTTTCATATTTTTATTAAATTTCTTATTTAACATAAAATCTACTAGTTACACCAGTATTTTTTTTTTAAATAAAATCTACTAGTTATATAGTTTTATGTAAATTAAATTTCTTACCCGTTTTAATGCAATAACGTACCAATGTTTCGTGTGATGATGTCGAATTAGTATTTGGTATGGAATAAGATTTCAATGATATCGAATTATTTCACAATTATGGTTGGGTATGTCGCTACATCAAATTATATATATTATTATTTCACAACTACTTTTAACATAAATAATTAAAATCCATCATACACCGCACTGCACATACAAAATTCCGTCATTCAGAAAAATTAAAAAAAAATACCGATAAATTACTATCAAGGCAAGATGCCAAAAAATAATTATGAGGTCTCTTTGACTTATTTACGAATAAAGTGGTAGTAATATGATAAAGTTATTTAGAATCAATGGATTCACCCTAATTGATCCAAAAATAATAATATATATAATTCGATGTAGCAACATACCCAACCATAATTGATCCAAAAATCAAACGTAACCTGGTTCTATACCATGTACTAATTCGATGCATTGAAAAAAGAGATACAATATAATAAAAGCCATTGCATATACTAAAAATCGATACCATAGACTAAAAATCGTTGAATTAAAAAAAATCAGAAATGTAAATTTGCATAATAATTGAAATAGAATTCGATATCATTGAAATCGAATTCGATATCATTGAAATCTTATTCCATACCAAATACTAATTCGACATCATCGCACGTAACCTTGATACGTCATTGCATTAAAACGAGTAAGAAATTTAATTTACATAAAAATATATAGCTAGTAGATTTTATTTAAAAAATACTGGTGTAACTAGTAGATTTTATGTTAAATAAGAAATTTAATAAAAATATGAAAATAAAAAAATAGATTTTATGTTAATTAAGAGATATAATAAAAAGATGAATAAAAAAAATAAATAGATTTTGTAAAATTGATTTAAACTTAAATAAAATTAGGTGTTAGTACCCAAATGTGTTACATTGATAAACTTAAAAAAATGCAGGGGTATTTTAGTCATTTTTTGGTGTTAATACCCAAAGGTGTTACAAAATTGAAACAATAGAACCTAAACATGTTACAAAAAAAAGTTAGTACCTAAAGGTGAAACTAGCTATAAACCACATGCCTCATTTGTGTAATTAACTCTTTACTAAATGGAGGAATAGTGTGAGGTAGCTGCCTGACACTCCTTCATTGGATCAACCAGTTTATTATCCATTTTAAATTATGTTTTTGCTCCGGTTTAAAATTACCGTTTTGCCCTCAGCTCAAAATAAAATTACGCTTTCGTCCCCATCTCAAAATTACGATTTTGCCCTTAATTCAAAATTAAGATTTTGCCTGGCACTCCCCTATTGGACCAACCAGTTTATTATTTTATATCCATTTTAAAATTACGTTTTTGCCCCTCTTTAAAAATACGGTTATGCCCCCGGCTCAAAATAAAATTACGCTTTTGTCCCCAGCTCAAAATTACGATTTTTCCCTCGATTCAAAATAAAATTGTGGTTTTGCCCTGAGCTCAGAATTACCTTTTCGCCCCAGTTCAAAATAAAAGTTTGTTTTTGCCCCAAGCTAAAAATTACGAATTTGCCCTCTGTTCAAAAATGTGATTTTTCCCCGGTTTAAAAAAATATGATTTCGCACTCAGTTTAAAATTACGTTTTTCCCCAGTTCAAAATAAAATTATGCTTTTGCCCCCAACTCAAAATTACAATTTTGCCCTGGGTTCAAAATAAAATTGTGATTTTGCCTCCAACTTAAAATTACGATTGTGCCCTTAGTTCAAATTTATATTACGCTGTTACCCCAAGTTCAAAATTACGAATTTGCCCCTGTGAAAATTTACAATTTTGCCCCTGGTTCTAATTTACAGTACTACCATTACTTTAGCTTTTGGCAAATTACGATTTTACCCTAGTAAAAAAAATACAACTTTCCCTCAGTTAAAAATTACAATATTGCCATTGTTTTAGTTTTTTTTTATCAAAACTATAAAAGTGTTTTGTTTTAATTGGTTGACTCGATTTAATTGCTTTTCGTGTCAATGAGCTGCTTAACACTCACTCATTATTCGGCCATCGCTCCACAACGCGGGCGGGGTATTAACTAGTTTGTTAAACAATACACAGTGAGAGGCGATTTGTAGGATAAATTAGTTGGCTTCGTGTCTTATTTATCAACCCCACATTACACATATAAAATCATGTAATACTGTTTGTATAGCCTATTTATTTAAACGAGTCAAACAAGTTGTAAATGTGTTGACTAGCTGTAAAAATAGGTCAAATAGGTCGTAAACAGGTTAGGTAGTTAACCTTATACTATATATTTCTTTCTAAGATTAACAATTTAATTAAAGCAAACATAACTCCTTTAATCAAATATGTTAAATACGTCTACCTAACATCACACGCCTTGCTTTTTAAACGAGTTAAAAAAACAACCCAAAACTTGATTGTGTTTATGTAGGAATTGAGCGGGTTAGACATACAACCCAAAGCCTTATTGTATTCTTTTAGGAATTGCCAAGAAATCAATCAAAGTTGATGTTGTTTACACAATGAACACGTATAAGATTCCCACTTTGATGCACTTGTTTTGTACTCCAAAATGATTTAGAAGTAGAAACCAATTAAAAGTGACCAATATTAAAAAAAAAAGTTGTGTAAAACTGAAGTTGTTGCAAGGGATCAAAAGTTGTACAAGTCAACTCAAAGCACCCTTTAATTGCTGAATACGCACCGTTTTTAAATTTTAAATTTTAAATTATTAAAGTATAAGGACCAGACTTGAACAAGTCAAAAGTTTCTTCAGTTTACAGAAAAGGCCCAAATGTTTTGCCTAACTTCACTCTTCGTCCTCCACATGGGCAGCTTTTAAATGCGTCCAATTTCAGGCATATAACACTCACAAAATATATTGACATTATTTTTTTCAACTTTAATTTAAACTAGTTTTTTTTATATCGCACGTTGCGGTGAAATCGAACAAATGAAAACGTAAAATAAACGTGATTTGAAAATAAAGCATATTGTTTTGAAAGTCAAACCATTAGAACGATTTATTTTATTATCGTACCGTTTTATAATACCAAATAGATACTTTATTTTAAGTACAACTTGGTTTTTAACAAAACTTATAACAGAATGTCAGGGAAAGAAATCAAGCACAAGTACATACTTAAGTTTTTAGAAAAAAGTTGTAAACGTAAATTATTAAAGAAGCATCAAATTAATCGATAAATTAATATATGTTCAAAAAAAAGAAAAAAAGCAATTATTAAAAAATGGTAAATAAAATATATGTTCTGAAAAAAAAAGAAAAATATGTTATTAAAAGTAAATATAATAATAACTAGGTTAGAACCCCGTGTATTACACGGGTTAAATAAATGTAATTTTATATATTAAATAATAAAAAGTTATATTTTTATGAAACTCGCATATTGTACGGGTTAAATAATTGTAATTTTATATATATCAAATAATAAAAAAAGTAATATCTTTAAAAACCATGTGTATTACACAGATTGAATAAATGTAATTTTGTATACTATATACTTAAAAACGTCGTATCTTTAAAAAACCCGTGTATAATCGGATTGAATAAATCTACCAAATGTTAAAAAAATTAATCCTTAACAACCCCGTTGTATATTACACTTGTTGAATAGATCTAAAAAAAGTTATATCTTTAAAAACCATGTGTATTACACTGATTAAATAAATGTAATTTTGTATATTAAATACTAAAAACGTCGTATCTTTAAAAAACCCGTGTATAGTCGGGTTGAAAAATCTACCAAATAATAAAAAAATTATATCCTTAAAAACCCTGTGTATTACACGTGTTGAATAAATCTAATATTACATAGCAAATGATAAAAAAGTTATATATTTAAAAATTTCATGTATTAGACGGGTTATATAAATGTAACTTTGTATAGTAAATAATAAAAGTTAAATTTTTAAAAACCTTGCGTTTTACACAAGTTGAATAAATATAATTTTGTATACCAAATAATAAAAAGTTATATTTTTAATAAATTAGGAAAATATTTAATATTAATTTATTATTTATATATTTAATATAAGATAAGTAGGAAAGAGATGTATTTGTTTTAAAAATATATTAAATTAACAATTTAGATTTGAGGATAATATTTTATTAAAGTATGATAAGATTTAATATTAATTTATTATTTATTTATTTAGTTAATATAAGATAAATATATATATATGAGGATGCCTTCAATGAATGACACGTGTCCAAAAGTTGGTTTCTTTTATTAGATTGAACGTAGTGGGGCGCGAAGTGGGGCTATAGCGCCCACATAGCGCCGCCCACACCACCCCCTGGGCGCTATGCCCAAAAAAAAAACAAATGGCGTGAAAATTTTCGCGGCGCGAGAAGGTGTTGATTTTTAATTTTTGACCGTTGAATAACGGTCATATATAAAAAAAAAATCAATTTTTTAAACTTTTCACACTATAAATACCCTCATATTCTTCCATTTTTTTTACAACTCAATACATTCTCATTCTCATTCTCTATATATTTTTAAAAAAGCTAGTGTCACCTTATAAAAAAATGGGTTCCCCGTCGGAAGACTCTTTCACCGAAATTCACCGAAGATTTTTTTCGCCCGACGAAGACGCGGCCGAGGAAGAAGCGGTTACGAGTGCATGTACTTTTGTGCTACAAGCATTTGAGCACATTCGGCCTACTCCCCCTCCACGACCCATCTTGCGACGCACCTATATCTTGCGAGATCGTGAAGCCGCGAACGAGCGTTTGATGAAAGACTATTTTGATGCGGCACCGGTTCACGGACCGAATGTTTTTAGACGACGTTTTCGGATGAGCCAAAGGTTATTTTTGCGCATTAATAATGACTTGGAAAATAGGTATGATTTCTTTAAGCAAAGAATGGACGCACGAGGATATCTAGGCTTCACCTCAATTCAAAAGGTCACATCCGCCTTACGCGTATTATCATACGGAAACACGTACGACATCAACGACGAGTATTTGAAGATGGCGGAGAAAACAACCCGAGATTGCTTGGAACATTTTTGCTATGGTAATTTTTATTGTCTTTTATTTATTTACTTTTATATATTTATTTTTTGGTAGCTTATTAGTAAAACTTTTGTATATTAAATTATATTTTAGGAATATGCCAGTTATATGGAAAACGTTATTTGAGAAACCCCACTTGGAACGACCTTCAAAAAATATATGAGGTGCATCTAGAAAAGCATGGAATACCCGGCATGATTGGTAGCTTGGATTGTCGTCAATGGCGTTGGTATAATTGTCCAACCGCATGGCGAGGTCAACATACACGGGGTGATCAAAAAGAGCCAACTTTGGTATTACAAGGTGTTGCGTCATACGACCTTTGGGTTTGGTCGGCCTTCTTTGGTGTAGCCGGGTGTTTTAACGATATTAATACGTTAGAGGCTTCACCATTAATAGAGGGCTACATTTCTGGAACTATACCAAAGGCCGGTTTCCATGCAAACGGGAATGATTACGAGCATGGCTACTACTTGGCCGATGGTATCTACCCGGAGTATTCGATTATTGTTAAAACGTTTTCTGAAACTTTCGATGAAAAAAGAAAGTATTTTAAAAAATTACAAGAGTCTTCGAGAAAGGACATCGAGAGGTGTTTTGGGGTTCTACAGCAACGATGGCATTTTATCAGAAATCCTTGTCGCATGTGGCATAAGGATAAAATACGAATGGCCATGTATGCTTGCATCATTTTGCATAATATGATCATTGAGGATGATGGAAAAGCGATATGCCAAAACTATATTCCCGAAGATTTGGTCGAAGTAACCCAAGCGACAACGGAAGAGAGACTCGCAAATGCTCAACTACTGCGATCTAGAGAAATACATAACACGTTGAAGGCGGATTTGGTTGAGCATGCTTGGGCGATTCGCCCAATTCGATTCAACAATGATCACGACGAAGATTCCGAGGAAGAAGTGGTTGAGGAATTCGAAGACGGGAACTTTGAAGACGTAGGTTTGGATGCTGGAGAAAACGAAGAGGAAGAAGGAGAGAACGAAGATGACACCTGAAGAAACAGAGATCTAATTAAGGTATTAATTAGGTGGGTTTATGTTCCTTTCATAGAGGTTAATCTTCTTTTAGGTATTTGAGCTCCGACTGGTTACTCAACCTGCAAAACAGAACACCGTTACTCGTTAAGAGGGGAATGTGGGGGTTTCCCTCTTAACCGGGCTCCGGCGTGAGAATAAGCGATTGCTTTGAGAGTAATTAAGTAGTAAAGAGTGAGAGCCAAGAGAATAGAATGAATAACCTGAGGGATGAAGTTCTCTATTTATAGCCAGAGTGGTGTAAGAGGTTGTGGGCTGATGGGCCTTGGGCCAGAAACGGACAACGAATATGCTCTTTGCCTCGCTGGCCTCGACTGCTTAGTGGCTCCTAGATGCTCGTCGGTGCTGGCGCACCTTGATTGGAGCCACGTGTCATTGTTGTCGGCCTTGTTGTCCCTTCTGTCATCAGCAGACAAGTGGAGATCGTGGGACAGTTGTCCCCGTCTCTTGATTGGTGCCACGTAGGCGTCCTTGTGTACTTATCGTCAGAAGATCGTGGCGCACGATTGAACAGAGCCTGCTGGACGTTCATTGGCTCTTTTTCCTGCCACTCGTACCCTGTGTACCTCTGTAGGTAACAGCGCGTCTTCTTATGGAGATGATTTTGCTTGGTGGCGACTAACCCGCGCGGGGTTAGTGTGTTCACTTATACCATTGTTTTCATGCTAAGTGTTGCTATCTGACTTCATTATGTGCTCTTCCTCGCGCGGGGCTAAGTCATAATGTGACGTAAGCTGCGCGAGGCTGTTATTATCAAGTTGTTATGCTAAGGAGTATGGTCTCACGTGCAACCTGTTATGAGGTTTGCGCGACTTTTTGGGACCATACCCCTTCAAGTCCCCCCAGTCCAGTGCTGCACCATGCGCAACGCAAGTGGTTGGAGCTCTGGACTTGATAAAAATAAGAGAAGGGGAAGTTGTCCTTTTGGTCTTGACTTGTAAGGCGCATGTAGGAAACTGTGGTTTTCGATGCGCAGGTACTAGGCAGTTGTCGAGTGATATCTTGTTTGTCCTTTTAATCGCGCGAGGTGTTAGTAGTTTACGTATATCTGGCGCGATTCTTGTGACTTCTGCATGAAGTTACTTGCACGGTTTATGGCGGGAAACTTCGAAATTTGAACCTCTGACAGGTTGGTGAGATAAGTCGCTGAGAGCGACGCTTGAGTTGACCCCTGGCACGGATGTCATCATGCCGCCTGCGGCGGTTGCACTTCATGTCAGGAGAGTGGGTGCCACGCGCGCGTGGTAACCGTCGTCCCTGCTTTTCCGCTTGACGTGGCAACCTCTCGTTGGTTGCCCCTGCGGCGAGTGCGGCACGGTTACCCATCGCATTAAATGCGATGGGTATATATATCCGAAGAGAAAGGTGAGAGATTCACTTTCTCTTCGTTTCTTCTCTCTTTTTCTCTTTGAGTCTTCATATTGTTCTTCATCTTCTTCAAACTTTCTTCAAATCTTCAAACTTTCTTCAAATCTTCAAACTTTCTTCAAGTTTTTTCCAGCTTTTTCTTGAAATATGAGTGAAGAACATCAAGAAGCTCCTGTTAGTGAGGAGGGGCCAGTCCCAGTCCTGAGATGGGACTTAGGTTTATTCGAACAGATCGTTCGAAGTTTTAGGTTTCCACCGGAGTGGGATGCCCGGTACCCTGCTCAGGGTCAGACCGCGGCTGATGCCCCACCCGGTTACATTACTTTGTTCGAAGACTTCTTCCTTCAAGGAAACTTCCGGCTGCCGGCGACTAACTTCTTTGGTAGCATATTGTCCTACTACAAGTTTCATATTTCGCAGTTAAGCCCACCTGGGATGGTGAGGGTGAGGCACTTTGAGTTCTTGTGTCAATCTCACGGCATTGAGCCGACGGTGAATAAGTTTCGTGTCTTCTATCAACTGCAAAGAACAATGGGGTTCTTTTCTTTTGCTAGCCGTGGTACGGCTAAGAAGATTTTGTTGAATCCTCCCAAGAGTTTCCACGACTGGAAACCCAAGTTCTTCTTCATCCGGGAGGAAGTCTTGCCAATAGCTATGCCGTTTAGGGAATGGACCGAGGTTATACCAAAGGAGGACCTTCCTATACCGAAGTCTGCTCAGTGGTATCAGCAGCTTACCGCAACCCCTAACCGGGTATTTGGGGAGAATGTTCTGGTTGCTGCCAAGATGAGTGACCAGTGGTCACCTAGTAGCAGGGAACTCCCGGTCTTGAAGATCGGGGATCAAGGTTAGATACTTTCCCCCTTTTTGTTTTGTTTCCGAGTACATTCACTTAACTGGTTTCTTATACTTTGTTTTTGTTGTGTAGAGACGCAACTCTATCAGGCTGCCTTCCCAGCCTTTGGTGGCTCCATGGGCGTTCGCCCTCTGCGCGATGATGAGGAAGGCTGGTATGACCAGATAAAGGGGAACTTCATGTTTCCTCCTGCTGACGCCTTCGCCTCGCCGCCGGATGCAACTGAAGGTGCGCAATATCCTAAACCTCGTCCATTGCGCTCTGTGACTTCTGCTGGGAAAGAGACTTTCTATCTTTCCAGCGAGGAGTCAGTAGGGTCTTCGAATGGCGAGTTAAGTTCGTTGCCTAAAATCTTTGCAGGTGTGTTGCGCGATCTGGGGGTTGACCCAGAGGAGAAGAAGAAGAAACCTTCGAAGAAGAAAAAGAAGGCGGATGTTGAAGTGACCAGCAAGGGTCCTGGCGCCAGTCGCGCAACTACTGCTGCTGTCAAAGGTACGCTTCGCCTCCGGCAACGTGACTTAGACGATTACGTGATAATCAGTGACTCTTATGAAGGTTTATCATATGCAGCTATGGGAAAGACTGGCGCTGGTGGGTCAAAGGGCTCTGGGAGCGCGGGTTCTCGTAACCCGGATGCTGACGCAACTCCATCTCAACCTGAGGATGAAGAAGAAGAGGAAGAAGAGACTGCCCCGTTGATTGGAAGAAAGAGGGGTAGAAGCGAGGCGACAACTGGTATGGCCTCTGCGCCTGTTTCAGTTGTTATTCCCGTTGTTGGGAAGAAGAGCAAGTTGCGCTCGTTATACCAGTTTTCTCCTGGTATGCTCTTATCTCCCTTCTTTATAATTTAACCTCTTTTTGCTCAAGTGCGTTTGCTTTATTCTTGTAGAGATCAAGAAGAAGACCCCTGAAAAGGGGGTTAAGTTTGTTGAACCCAGCACGAAAAGACCTAAGGTTGCCACTGAACCTTCCGATTCTGCTGCGCTTGATGCTGCGAAAACTGCTGAAGCGCAGCGAAAGGCAGAAGAGGATCGGAGGAAAGAAGAGAGTAG
This sequence comes from Helianthus annuus, assembly GCF_002127325.2. Lineage (NCBI taxonomy): Eukaryota > Viridiplantae > Streptophyta > Magnoliopsida > Asterales > Asteraceae > Helianthus > Helianthus annuus. The sequence continues at coordinate 77,351,281 of NC_035440.2, read as the reverse complement.
GATTGCTGCGCAGAAGAAGGCTGAAGAGCGAAAGCGCAAAGAAGAGGAAGAGAAAAAGAGGAAGGAGGAGGAGGAGAGAAAGCTGGAGGCGGAGAGGAAGAGGAAGGCGGAAGAGGAGAGAAAGCTGAGGGAGGAGGCGGATAGGCAGAGGAAGGCGGAAGAGGCGAGGAAAGAAAGAGCTGCCGATCAGTCTTCTGTTCAAGGGCAGTCTGGTGTCCCAAAACCTCCCCCTGCTGCGCCGATTGTTACCTCTAAGGGGTTAGGGCGCTATGTGTCTAGTGGTGCAAGCTCTGGAGGAGCTGGGGGCTATAACCCCAATGTGATAGGTGCGAAGGATACCGTCGGGGACATATATTATAAAACTTATACTGAAGAGGAACGTGGTGATGCTCCTCATCAAGCCCCTTGGAGCTTAAGGCAGAAGGATACGTTTGTTGAATTTGGTCCTTCTCGCGATTGGTACTTGAACCAATTCACTCCTGGCGAAGTTAACCGTCAAAAGGCGAAGCCGCATGAAATGTTGTATCGCACTTACATTCTTGCCGAGGCCAACGCTCGATCTGCTAACCATCAGATAGTTCGTGAATGGCGAACAATGGTCAGAGAGCGCGCCGACTGGGAGGCTTACCGAGAACGTGTGCTAAAACGTGTTGGTGAATTTGAGAAGGCTAAGGCCACATTTGATGAGGAGAAAGCCAAGTTTGAGGCTGATAGGAAAGCTGAAGAGTGGGGTCGCGAGGGCCTGCAAAAGAAACTTCATAATGTGGAAGAGCAACTGGCCAAGGAGAAGGCCGAGTTCAAGCGTATATGCGCTCAAGACAACGAGCGTACTTATGCTCTACGCCAGAAGATCGTTGGTCTTGAGGCTACAGTTGCGGACTTGACCTCAAAGGTGGAGGAAGCGCAGGGTGAAAAAACTGCCAAGCAGCAGATGGAGGTTAGTTCTACTGATTCCCGCTCTTCCTTTTTGTTTACGAGATTTCTCTAAGTCAATTCTCAAGGTGTTTGTCCATTTTTAGGTTGAGCTGACTGAAGCCAAGGTGCAATTGTCTAACAAGGACAAGGATCTCCATGCCAAGGACGTTGAGATAGCGGAACTCAAGCGTCGCTTGAATGAGCAAATCGACAGATGCGAGTCTTTGGAGATTGACCTTGAGGCTGAGAAGGTCAAGGCCACCGATGCTGAGGAGGCGCGTGCTGTCAGCACTGCGGCGCTTAACGTGGCTCAGACAAATTATTCTGAGGCCCAAGGCATTGTGGACACGCTTGTTTCTGAAGCAGAATGGATGCGCACTCGGGGAATAGTGCTGGTAAGTCCCTTTTGCCTTACCTTTTTCTTTAACATGTTGAAGAGTTTATTCTTAATGCTCCTCTTTTGATGAAGGTTGCCAACTCCATCCTGAACGCCGGCGAGCTAGATCGCGCTGTTGCTGCTCTTACGGATGCGGCGCGTGCAGTTGGTCATCGAGGAGGTTACCTGGAGTGTGCTGATCACGTTGAGCGAATGCTGGGACAAGAATTCGATACAAGTCATTGCTCAGTGACGGAACAAGCTGATGCTGCGCTGGCCAGTGCTGAGAACTCATATGACAACCTCTCCTTGCCCATCATGGACTTGGTTGTTAGTGCCTTAAAAAAGGATGATTGGTGTCAGCGCCTCAAGGCGATCCTTGATCCACCGATTACTGTTGAATCATCTGATGAGGAAGCAGCTGGTGATGATGGCGGAGGTGATGACGATGGCGACGATGGTGAAGGGAACGAAGATGATGATGGTGAGAAGAAAGAAGACAAATAGAGTAGGTTGTTAGTTTGTTGATAGGCGTTTGTGCCTTTGTTTCTGACTTGATTGTAAGTGGTGCGCTTTTGCGCAGTTTTAATGACAATGAAGTGCCTTCGTTTTTTCTGTTGCAATTATTGCATTGCTGTAAAAACTTAGGTTAAATTAGCTCGAATAAATGGAAGCGTTATCTAAGTATAAGGTGGCCACCCGGTCTCGCGCTTTGTTTGCGGAGGACCTTGGAGGTGGTTTTGAACCATCTCAAAATGCTGGAGTGTTTTCGCGCTAATCAGAAGTTTAACATGCATTTGTAACGAAAAAACAATGTAATAGAACATGTCGTATGTTTTCATTCAAATCAGAAGTTGGCTCTTAGGCCTTCATACATATATGCCAATGGCTCGTAGCCGGCGTGGCGAAATTGAAAAATGGCGCGAGGCCGAAAAGGTTACATATAGCATTTGCGCAATTGTTGCGCATTCCAAGTTCTTGGTAAGATGTGGCCATCTAAGGTGCGCAATTTGTAGGCCCCTTTGCCTAGGACCTCATGAATCAGATATGGGCCTTCCCATTTAGGTGCCAATTTCCCTGGGCGTTCCGCATTTGACGCTTCGTTGTCGCGAAAGACGTACTCCCCTGGATGGAAGGTACAAATGCGAACCCTTGTGTTGTAGTACCTTTCCAGCTGGGTTTTGTATTTGGCCTCTCTGATTCTTGCGATTTCACGCCGTTCTTCTAACAAGTCTAAGTCTAGACGCCTTTCTGCTTCATTGTCAACCGTGTTGACCGTGGTCATTCGCGGCGAGGGCAAGCCAATCTCTGCCGGGATTACCGCCTCTGAGCCATAGACTAGGCTGAAAGGGGTCTCGCCGGTACTTGTCTTTGGCATGGTCCGATGAGCCCATAAAATGCTTGGGAGCTCATCGACCCATCCGCGCCGCCTTGTTCCTAATCTGGCCTTTATCCCTTCGACGATGCATTTGTTCACACTTTCCACTTGTCCGTTGCCTTGTGGGTGCGCAACGGAGGTGAAAGTGTGTTCAATGTTCATCTCCTTCATCCAGTTCTTAAGATCGTCTGACGCGAAGTTGGTGCCGTTGTCTGTCACGATCTTGAGCGGGAGGCCGAATCTGCATATGATGTGCTCCCATATGAACTTGCGCACAATCATGGCTGTGGTGGATGCAAGGGCTTTGGCTTCTACCCACTTCGTGAAGTAGTCGACAGCTACTATGATGAACTTTACGGCGCCGGGGGCATCCGGGAAGGGTCCTACCATGTCAATTCCCCATTGCTGAAAGGGCCATGCGGTGGACACGGGGATAAGATCATTTTTAGGCCGCAACGTTTTTGGAGCGTGCCTCTGGCAAGAGTCACACTTGCGGATCTCCTTCATTGCGTCAACATGCATACCCGGCCAGTAGTAACCGGCGCTCATGATCTTCGCGACGACCATCCTTGGTCCGGAGTGGATGCCGCAAATCCCTTCGTGGATTTCCCTTATCAAATAATTCGCGTCCTGGGGGTCCACACAGCGCAGTAGTGGTCCCAAGAAGGATTTTCGGTACAAGATACCGTTGTTCATTTCGTACTGTAGGGCTTTGTTTTGGATCTTTCTTGCTTCCGCTTTGTTCTCAGGAAGCACCCCCTCTCGCAAGTATTGGATGATAGGGGTCATCCATGATGTCTGCCCTGTTTCGATTACGTTAACTTGGCGCAGTAAAACCGATGGGTTCTTGAGTACCTCTATCCTTACATCCTTGGCTAGATGTTGAAAGGAGGTCGAGGCGAGCTTGCTCAGGGCATCTGCGGGCTTGTTTTCTGAGCGATTGATATGTATGACTTCGTGGGTTTTGAATTGTTGGAGCAATTCTTTCGCTTGTTCCAGATATAAAGCCATGACTTCACCCTTCGCGTCGTATATGCCATTTACTTGACTGGCTATCAGGAGTGAATCCACATGTGCGCGCAAGTTTTTTGCTCCCATCTTGATGGCGAGGCGTAAGCCTGCCAGAAAAGCCTCATACTCAGCTTCATTGTTGGTGTTTTTGAAGTCGAGCTTAATGGCGTAAGTAAACTCGTGCTTTTCTGGGCTCACTAGACGTAAACCTGCTCCCGCGCCATCTTCATTTGATGCCCCGTCAGTGTAAAGCATCCAGATCTCCTCTGTTGTGTTTTCCTTTGGAGTCTCTATCATCTCGCACTCCTTGATTTTATCGGCCGGCACTTCTGTGATGAAGTCGGCGAGGACCTGCCCCTTAATGGCTGGGCGCGGCCTATACAAGATGTTATGGCCGCCCAGTTCAATGGCCCATTTTGCCAATCTGCCTGATGTCTCAGGCTTCTGAAGTATAGTGCCAATGTGGAAATTGGTAAGCACAGTTATCACATGGCCTGTGAAGTATCGGCGCAATCTTCGGGAGGCGTGTAGTAGCGCAAGAACCAGCTTTTCCATTGTGGAATATCTTGTTTCTGGGTCTGTGAGTATCCTGCTGACGTAATAGATCGGGGTTTGCACGCCGTTCCTGTCTACCAACAATACTGACCCTACTGCCTTATCCGAGGAGGACAAGTACAGCACAAGGGGCTCTTTTTCAAACGGTGCCGTCAGCGTAGGGAGTTCGATCAGACACGCTTTCATTTGTTGAAAAGCTGTTTCGGCTTCCGAGGTCCATTTGAACTCTTGCTTCTTCACACAATTGCGCAACGTGCTAATGAAGGGATACGACTTTGCGGCGTGATTGGAAAGAAATCGATTTAGCGCGGCCAGCCGGCCGGCTAGTCGTTGCATTTCCTTGATGTTTCTTGGCGAGGGCATTCGTTCTATAGCTTGTACCTTCTCTGGGTTCACCTTGAAACCGCCGTTTGTGACAATGAAGCCCAGAAACTTTCCTTCTTCCATGCCAAAGGAACACTTGGCTGGATTTAGTTTCATATTTACGCTGCGCAATGAGTTGAACGTTTTTTCGATGTCTTTTAACATTTGGTCCTCTTCGGGACTTTTCACCACTAGATCATCGATGTAAACCTCAATGTGCTTTCCGATGTCACCTGCGAAGGTTTTGTCCATCAAGCGTTGATAGGTCGCGCCTGCATTCTTTAAACCAAAAGGCATTTTGGTGTAGCAGAATATTCCAAGATCAGTCCTGAAGGCTGTCTTGTCTTCATCTTCTAGCTTCATCTGCACCTGATGGTATCCTTTATAGCAATCCAGAAAGCACTTCCATCGGTATGGCGCGAGGGAATCGATTTTTTTATCGATCTCAGGCAAGGAATAGCAATCCTTTGGGCACGCCTTGTTGAGATCAGTGTAATCTACGCACATGCGCCATCCGCCATTTGATTTCTCGACCATCACAGGGTTCGCCACCCAACTCTGATATCTTACTTCCCGCAAGATCCCGGCTTTAAGCAGCTCGCATACTTGCTCGTTCATTGCCTTTGTCTTGTCTGCCCCTAGGCTGCGCCTTCTTTGGACCTTTGGCTCGACAGATGGGTAAGTGTTTAAGCAATGCTCGGTGATGTTGCGCGGGACACCGGTCATGTCTGCCGGCGTCCAGGCAAATATATCCATGTTGCGGAACAGCAGTTGCTTCAAATGTTTTCTGATGTCTGACGAAATGGCGTGGCCAATTGTCACTGTCTGCTCAGGGTACTTGCGGTTTAAGACCCATTCTTCTGGCTCGGTCGTAGAGACCTTCGCCGCTTTTGTCGGGCGCATCTCTTCAGTTGACATCACTTCTTTCTTGGCGTATATGATTGCGACGCCTGTCTTGGTAGGAAACCCTATGGCAGAATGAGGTGTTGAAGTCACCATGTTTAGTTCGCCTTGTGTTTCCCTTCCAAGAAGCACATCATGCCTTGATTTCACTGGCATTACCATAAAGTTCACATTTGTTGTTCTTGAGTGTTTCCCGTCAGAGAGCGTGACAGGGAAACTGATTTGCCCGAGAGGGAAGACCATTTCATTGCAAAAGCCGGACAAAGGATAATCGACTGGCTCGAGTCTCGCTTTGTCTTCTTCATCGAGTTGGTTGAAACATTGTTCGTAGATGATGTCGGCTGTGCTTCCTGGGTCGATGAAGATGTATTCAGTTTCATAGTGACCAATTATGCCAGTAATGACGACGGGTCGTGTAGCGCGAGGACCGCCGCGCACTACTGGGAATATGACTTGCTGTTCTTGCCAAGAAGGCTCGTAGGGCCGTTTGCCTTTTTCTCTCGCGGTGTATCTTGGTCCGTTGACCATGTGAGTCTCTAGCCGTCTCACCTTTTTGTGGCTGCCTTCATCATGACGCTGGAGTTGACGGGTGTCCTTGCGCACATTCTTCACTAAATGGCTTAGCTTGCCGCTTTTGAGCGCTCTTTCGATTTCCTGGCGCAAACTGTAGCAGTCATCGGTCAAATGCCCCGAATCTTTGTGAAAATCACAGTATAAGTTAGGGTCTTGCCCTTTCTTGTTTGTCATCGGCCTTGGCGCCTTGAAATCGACATTCTCCGTCATCAACACCTCTTTTGGAGTTTTTGTGAGCGGAGTCCAGTGTTTGTCGCGGTTGTCGTCTCTGACTGCTTTCTTGTAACCGATTCGGTCAATCGTATCTCGCGCATCTTCTCTGTAACGTGGCCTGTCATCGCGGCCTCTGGGTCTCTCAGACTTCCAGTCATGACTCTTGTACTTGTTGCGCTTGTTGTTGTTGTTGTCGCGCGGCCTCTCGTTTGCTCTTGAAAATCGATCTTCGGAGTAATAACCCTTTCCACCAGCAAGGGACTCCTCGGTTTGTGCGACGATCTTTGCTGCTTCCATCAGTTTATCCCACTCTTTTGGCATCCCATCTTTGCCTGTGATGGTTCTAATGAGGCTATCACAGCGTATAGCCTTCTTGAAATGGCAGCGCATGAGTTGCTCACTGACGCCGCCAATCTCTAAACATTCTTTGTTGAAACGCGTGATGAAGTCCTCAAGACCTTCACCATCCCTTCGCCATATATCTTCTACTTCCGCCGTATCACGCTGATAGCGACGTTGTTGGCTAAAATAGCTTAAGAATTGTGTCTTGAAGTCTGTCCATGACTTAATTTTTCCGGGCGGAAGGCTGTCAAACCAGGCGCGAGCCGCTCCGGTCAGCGTTTGAATGAACAGGTGGCACCACATGGGCATGTTCCAACCTCCCATGCAGCCCACACTCGTGAATGTTCTGACGTGGTCGTCTGGGTCAGTCAACCCATTGAATTTCCCAACGGTTGGGGGTAGCTTCTCTCGTGAGAGTGGTGCGAGTGCGATTTTCGGGATAAACTTGGAGTGTTCCGCAGCTTCCGCTGGCCTGTAAGCCAGGCGGAAATCTCTTTCAGCTTCTTCTGTATAGCCAATATGTTGTCTTGGCTTATAGTACTCGTGGTTTTTTGGTAAACGATTGAAGACTGACGACTCTTCATCACCTTCCCATGTAGGATCGTATGGGTCGGTTTCTTCCCATTCATTGTTCATGTTGCGCGGCGTGAGCCGGCTGTGAACAGGGCCTCGTTGAAGGTTCGACGGATATTCATAGTGACTATCCGTTTCCCCTCTTGTATCGCGCGTGTCTTGTACGCTTACACGTCTTGTAGGGGGAGGCCTGTTGGTTCTGCCTTGAAGATTGGCTGGTGGTGGCATTTGGCGCACCCCCTGACTAGGAGGAGTGACCAAGGACGGTTCTGCCGTCAACACTGCTTGCTGCGCGATGAGCGATTGGTATGCTGCATTGATAGTGGCGATGTTCTTGGCATACCACGAGGCTGGGGTTTCGCCCTCTGGTAAGCCAAGTAATGCAGATACATTTTGAGGTGGCACCGGGTTGGACGGTCCTTCGCCGTTGTTACCTGGGGTAGCCATTTGTGTGATACGGGTAACGCTCCCGCGCTGACCCCCCGTGTTGGTGATCTCAACTTCACCTATCTCTTCGATTTGGGCTTGGAGGTTTTGGACTCCTTCACCCAAGGCCGTGTTGGAGTTGGCTCCGAAGCCGAACTCTGGAAAGATTCCTTGACCAGTCATAGTCGAAGGATGAAAAGATGTCAAAGGCTCAAATAAAGAAGATGAGGGTGGTTATAGAAAAAATCGGTGGGCGCCAATGAAGAAACAGAGATCTAATTAAGGTATTAATTAGGTGGGTTTATGTTCCTTTCATAGAGGTTAATCTTCTTTTAGGTATTTGAGCTCCGACTGGTTACTCAACCTGCAAAACAGAACACCGTTACTCGTTAAGAGGGGAATGTGGGGGTTTCCCTCTTAACCGGGCTCCGGCGTGAGAATAAGCGATTGCTTTGAGAGTAATTAAGTAGTAAAGAGTGAGAGCCAAGAGAATAGAATGAATAACCTGAGGGATGAAGTTCTCTATTTATAGCCAGAGTGGTGTAAGAGGTTGTGGGCTGATGGGCCTTGGGCCAGAAACGGACAACGAATATGCTCTTTGCCTCGCTGGCCTCGACTGCTTAGTGGCTCCTAGATGCTCGTCGGTGCTGGCGCACCTTGATTGGAGCCACGTGTCATTGTTGTCGGCCTTGTTGTCCCTTCTGTCATCAGCAGACAAGTGGAGATCGTGGGACAGTTGTCCCCGTCTCTTGATTGGTGCCACGTAGGCGTCCTTGTGTACTTATCGTCAGAAGATCGTGGCGCACGATTGAACAGAGCCTGCTGGACGTTCATTGGCTCTTTTTCCTGCCACTCGTACCCTGTGTACCTCTGTAGGTAACAGCGCGTCTTCTTATGGAGATGATTTTGCTTGGTGGCGACTAACCCGCGCGGGGTTAGTGTGTTCACTTATACCATTGTTTTCATGCTAAGTGTTGCTATCTGACTTCATTATGTGCTCTTCCTCGCGCGGGGCTAAGTCATAATGTGACGTAAGCTGCGCGAGGCTGTTATTATCAAGTTGTTATGCTAAGGAGTATGGTCTCACGTGCAACCTGTTATGAGGTTTGCGCGACTTTTTGGGACCATACCCCTTCAACACCGAAGAATAAATTTATTTTTTAGGTGTAATTTTTTTTTAATATAACTTTTTTTTTTAATTTTAATGTAGTGTTTTTTATTTAATGTAATGTTTTTTTATTTTATAAAACTTATAAATTATTTAAAAAAATGAAAATTAAATTAATTGAGTAATGATTACACAGGAGCTTTATGACTACGGCCTCAAATTGCATAACGCCCCATAAAGCCCCTTGCTGACATGGCGTGCCACATGTCGCATAACGCCCCTTTGAGGGCTTTATGACTACACATGGCCTTATAGTTGATAGATTATTATAATATATTAAATAATAAAATAATAAAAAACTATATATAATTATAAAAATAAAGTTATTATTTATCACAATATATATAATATAATGCGTCCAATTTCAGGCATATAACCACTCACAAAATATATTGATATTATTTTTTCAACTTTAATTTAATACTTTTGACACATTTTTTTTTTTTTTAATTCAGGCCAAACTTATGACCTGTAAAGTAACTTTAACCTAACATGAAATTGATAGGAACACGAAAACTAAATTAAAGTGGATAGAAAACAAGTTTATACGGGAATACGCATGAAAAATTGTTGGCTCATGTTTGGTCTATTCATATTATCATCTTTAAAAAAGTTAAAATAAAACGATAAATAGTAAAAGGTTCATACATATGTGTGTATTTATCGTGAGAGGATATGATTCATTGATCAAAGGAAATAAGTGGTCTAAGATGAGGCTATTGCATTTCGATAACTACACATTATTATTAAATACCATGCGTAGTTGTTAGCCCAATAATGCTCACATCCTGAGGCGTTTTTTGCTATGTGACAGTCCAGTCAACATGGGGTATTATTGAGCGTTATTGCAAAAGTGCCGTAGTGGAAATAATGCCCAATAACGCATATCCAATCATTACACAATTATTTATTTTTTTTTAAATTTAAAATTTAAAATACTTCATTAATTTAAAAAAAAATTACACTACTAGAAATAAAAAATCAGAATTAAGAAAAAACTGAAAATAAAAAAAAAAGTTAAAAAAAAGATGATGATGAGAAAACAGAAAGTATTCGTGTATATATTTTACAGAAACGTGAAATAAAAGTAGGTGATAAAGTAGCTGGAAGACATGGAAATAAGGGTATCATTTCAAAAATTTTACCTAGACAAGATATGCCTTATTTGCAAGATGGAAGACCTGTTGATATGGTCTTCAATCCATTAGGAGTACCTTCGCGAATGAATGTAGGACAAATATTTGAATCTTCGCTCGGGTTAGCGGGGGATTTGCTAGACAGACATTATCGAATAGCGCCTTTTGATGAGAGATATGAACAAGAAGCTTCGAGAAAACTGGTGTTTTCTGAGTTATATGAAGCCAGTAAGCAAACAGCGAATCCATGGATATTTGAACCCGAGTCTCCAGGAAGTCGCTCCATCCCCTCAGGGGCAGAGAACCCGTCGCTGTCTCGGCTGTGCTACCGGAGGCTCTGGGGAAGTTGGAATAGGAGAGCACTCATCTTGGGGTGGGCTTACTACTTAGATGCTTTCAGCAGTTATCCGCTCCGCACTTGGCTACCCAGCGTTTACCGTGGGCACGATAACTGGTACACCAGAGGTGCGTCCTTCCCGGTCCTCTCTTACTAGGGAAAGGTCCTCTCAATGCTCTAACGCCCACACCGGATATGGACCGAACTGTCTCACGACGTTCTGAACCCAGCTCACGTACCGCTTTAATGGGCGAACAGCCCAACCCTTGGAACATACTACAGCCCCAGGTGGCGAAGAGCCGACATCGAGGTGCCAAACATGGTATTTGTGAACCTGTTTCTGGATCTCTACTTTACGGAAACAATATTATTTCCGGTGCCATTATTCCTACTTCTGCAGCTATCGGTTTGCACTTTTACCCAATATGGGAAGCAGCATCCGTTGATGAATGGTTATACAATGGTGGTCCTTATGAACTAATTGTTCTACACTTCTTACTTGGTGTAGCTTGTTACATGGGTCGTGAGTGGGAGCTTAGTATCCGTCTGGGTATGCGACCTTGGATTGCTGTTGCATATTCAGCTCCTGTTGCAGCTGCGACTGCTGTTTTCTTGATCTACCCAATTGGTCAAGGAAGCTTTTCTGATGGTATGCCTCTAGGAATTTCTGGTACTTTCAACTTCATGATTGTATTCCAGGCTGAGCACAACATTCTTATGCACCCATTTCACATGCTAGGCGTAGCTGGTGTATTCGGCGGCTCCCTATTTAGTGCTATGCATGGTTCCTTGGTAACCTCTAGTTTGATCAGGGAAACCACAGAAAATGAATCTGCTAATGAAGGTTACAGATTCGGTCATTTTTCTCGAATTTTTTGGCGATGCATTTGCGCAAGGATCTGGAGGTGGTCGATCGGTTTGGACAAAAACTCAATGTCCTTTTCCATTTGTCTCGCCGCTTGCATCTCGTTAAACTTTTTTTTTTTGGCGACACGTTCTTTCATAGTCTCCAAACGTTGGTGGCCGAGGTCTCGAATGTCTTGGAGACGACGGTTCATCTCCTCGAAATCTTCCTTCAACTCGAGATCAGAAGACGACTCCACTGGTTTTTTCCTGGTTCACTTATCTTTTCTTCTACCGGGCGGTCGGGCCAACTCTTCTTCAACTTGCTCGTCAACGTCCACAACAACATTTAGATCGACATTGCGGGCATCAGAAGTTGGTGTGTCAGGGTCAACGGAGGATGACGTTTTTGACCGTTTAGCTCGACGTCTACTACTCGACGTCATGGTCACTACGCCCGCCCACTTTGGACTTTTTCGTAGTAGTTCCCAACACTTATAGTACGGGAAAACGCCTTTCGTTTTCTCGTACTCTTCCATAGTCCTCGTTAAAACCCCGACGTCACTTTCTCCGCTTGGCCGATTATCGTAGTTACGTTGATAAACTTCTTGGAAGTAGTGACACTTGTTGTTAATGTCGGTCCATTTGCTAGAAATGGAATCCTTGTCACGATGTTCACCCTTACCCCACAAGCTATAAAAGAGTGCACGAATCCTATTCCAAAATTCGGGACCCGTTTGAAAGTTTGCTGCAAATAGAGAAAAAAAAGTTGTACGTTAAAAATAAAATAAAATCGACGTGTAGGAAAAAAAAGAAAAAAAAAAATAAAACTTACCAATATCGTGGTCGTTCGAAACATCCACCCACGCCCGAATCAACGTGAATTCCTCGTCCTTCGTCCAAATAACGTAAGTATGCTTACGACGAGGTTCGTTCGATTCCTTCTTTTTATGCGACCTTTTGCCGCGTTTCGATGTCTCCGCGGTTCGGGTTGCGTCTCCAGCACGATATCCACATTGGGTTCGAGTTGTTGTTATGATGGTTGAGAGCCGCCGGCTTGGCCAAAGCCGAAAGTGGGTGGCATGAAAGGAGTAGAGCCACTCAAGAAAGCTGCGTACAATAACATGTTCGGGTCCATGTCTTGAAAGTTAAAGGGTTGTTGCGGTTGGGTTGTGTTCGGGTTCCCGGGTCTTGAGGGGACACCAAATGGGGGTCGGAATGAGTTCATATTTTAATAAATTGGAGAAGTAATAGAGAAAAAGTTTGATTGAGTGTGATTTTTTTTTATAAAAAAGTGGAAGTTAGTCTTAAATGGCATTTTAAAAAATAAAAAATAATTAAAGCAAGTTACCGTTGCAACGGTAAACTCATTCCCCAATGTTGCAATTAGGCGTGTTTCAAAAAACGCCAAACACCTTTTTTTCTCGAATCACGACACAAAACGCCGAGGGGGGGCGGCACCCAGGCGTGTTCCGGCGTTTTTGGGCAATTTTTTTGATAAAAAACGCCCGAGTACGGGTGGTTTTAAAGGGCAAAATGAAAACTTTTATGTACTAACATATTTTTTAAAGCACGTAATTAAAAAGAAATAGAGTATAAATTTGAGCATTTTATGTTTATTTTTTTATAGTACATACCCCACAGACACGAGTGTATATATTAATCAATTGTGTTTATAACGGTAGAATTTACTAGGTTCGGTGGTTGTTGTTCTGTTGTGTTTATAAGTGTGAATATACAATACGTAGTATATATTATTATACTTAAGTTGGGTAATTATAAAGACGCAATGCGTAATGATACAATGACTTTGTATCTAAAACAGTGGGGAACCGACTCAAACGAACTTCGATTGGACTCATTCCAGCGGCGTTGGAACCGGCTCCTCGAACCCTAACTAGGATCTTTTAACCCTAAACCCTAAATCATAACCCCTAAACCCTAAATATATTAGGGTTTAGCTTCAGGGTTTAGCTTTAGCGTTTAGGGTTTAGCTTTAGGTTTTAGGATTTAGCTTTAGGGTTTAGCTTTAGGTTTAGCCTTTAGGGTTTAGCTTTTAGGGTTTATAGTTTAGATTTTATTGTTTAGCTTAGGTTTTAGCCTTATTTTTTAGCTTTAGGGTTTAGAGTTTAGGAGTTAGGATTTAGGGTTTAGGGTTAAGAGATCTTAGTTAGGGTTCGACGAGCCGGTTCCAACGCCGCTATCGAAGTTCGTTTGAGTCAGTTCCCCGCTGTTCCTCACTTTTTTAGTGTTTCCCAATGAACATTCCCATATATATATATATATATATATATATATATATATATATATATATATATATATATATATATATATATATATATATATATCACAAGTCAAGAAGAAAAATGTGAATCTCAAGCATCCAATTTCCCAAAAGATGCGTGTAAAAAGCACATGGAAAAGAATTAAAAAAGCACTTGTTTAAGTGCATTCATGCCTTCCCACCCCTCTCTACATTCCCACAAGAACCATGTTCACAACTACAAAAACCAGACCAACTTTCCTCAAAAAGACATCACCACCACAACCCACCACCACCGTCATGGCCCCTACCACCAGCAAAACCAAGAGGCCCATTTTCCCTATCCAATCCAGCTTACTCACCACCCTCTTGTGCATCATCCTCTTCACCATCCCAGCCCTCCTCCTCCTCCACACCCCTCCTGCCTCCATATGCAACCCTTTCTCCACCACCACCCCTTCTTCTTTCTCAGGCGACCTCCGCTCAGCCGAGTTCTCATGGAACCGTCTGAGCTTCTCCTCTAGCATCCCTCCACCAGTTGTCCTCAAAATAGCAGTTTTCACTAGAAAATGGCCACTCGGGACAACGCCTGGAGGGATGGAGCGCCACGCGTACACTTTGTACACAGACTTAGCTACGCGTGGCCACCAGATCCACATCTTCACTTCACCACCGTTCGAAGATGTCAGTCTCATAACTGCGAACACCACCAATGCCCCCATTGTGCATTTTCTTGAGGATGCTGAGCCCGGGCAATGGCGGTACAACAAGGCGTGGGAACAATACGAAGAAGAGAACGGAAAACGCCCATTCGACGTTATCCACACCGAGAGTGTGGCTCTACCGCATCATAAAGCTAGAGATGTCCCAAACCTTGCGGTCTCATGGCATGGAATCGCACTAGAGAGCGTTTCATCAAGCATTTATCAAGATTTGTTAAGGAGGCCCGTTGAGCCAATGTCGCAATCGTTTAACAAGAGTTTACAAGTCATGATCCCAAAAGTGTTGAACGAAATTCGTTTCTTTAGAAACTACCAACATCATATAGCGATAAGCGATAGTTGCGGAGAAATGCTTAGAGACGTGTACCAAATTCCTAGCAAACGAGTGCACGTGATCGTTAATGGCGTAAACGAGAACGATTTTCGTGAAGATCCCGAATCAGGGAAAAAATTTAGATCTAAAATCGGTGTACCGGAAAATGCAAGTTTAGTCCTAGGGGTGGCTGGGAGACTGGTGAAAGATAAAGGTCACCCTTTGTTATATGAAGCTTTTGCAAATCTAATAAAAAAGTACAAACATGTGTATTTGGTTGTGGCTGGGTCCGGACCATGGCAACAAAGGTACATGGAACTAGGGTCCCAAGTCATAGTCTTGGGCTCCATGAACCCGTCTGAGCTTCGTGGGTTCTATAATGCGATTGATATATTTGTGAATCCGACGCTTAGACCACAAGGGCTTGATTTAACGCTCATGGAAGCAATGATGGCCGGGAAGCCTGTGATGGCATCACGGTTCCCGAGCATTAAAGGGACTATACTTGTTGATGATGAGTATGGTTTTATGTTTTCACCAAATGTTGAGTCCTTGGTGGAGTCCTTGGAATTGGTGGTAGCGGAAGGTCCGAGGAGACTCGCGCAAAGAGGGAAGGCATGTCGGAGATACGCAAGCTCGATGTTTACCGCGCGAAAAATGGCATTAGCATATGAGAGACTCTTTCTTTGTATAAAGGACGAAACGTTTTGTATTTACCCTTAGGCGTTCTTTAGTTTTTTTTATATAATTCCTTAGATCATATGAAACAGTTAATTCACATTTTATATATTGGAGATTTGAATGAATTTGTTATAATTTATAAAAATCATTTTATCTAATTCTCTTTGAATTTAATACATATGATTAATGAAACTATGTTATTATGAAGTACTCAAAAAGTGACTTTTGTATCTTATAATAACTCTTCTATATAAATCGAGTCATACTTTGCAAGGAAGTTCCAACCACGTGATGAGTTTCATCACTCTCAATTGTGTTATATATTAAAAGAAAAATATAAAGAATAATAATAAACCGATAAGAACGTCCGTAGTGGGCGTGATTTTTTAAAAAAAAGCCCCCAAACACGCCTGAAAACGCTCCCCCCTCCCCACGGCGTGATTTTGCAACCCCCCCCCCCCCACCCCTAGCGTATTTTGAATCACGCTAAAATGGCAAATTGTTGGCCAATCACATGCATCTCTCTTTTTCTTGGTCAATCCCCTTTTTTTGGTTAGTTTTTTTATTTAATTCTTTACACCCCTTTTTAACATAATATACACATCCCTACTACACCCATTTTAGAAAAACGCTCAATAATGCTCCTTGCTGACTGGACTGCCACATGGCGAAAAACGCCCAAGGGTTGGGGCATTATTTACCCTTACCACTACGCATGGTCTAAGGGAAGTTCCAACCTGAAGTGTTATCTCTGCTTTAGTAAATATTTCAATTTTAAAAATAAATTAAATGGAATTGGAATCTGAAATCTATTTATACTGAATTTGAAATTAACTAAAACAAGATAAAGTTGGAACAGACAACTCTTTGGCCAAATAGAGGTCCACTCACTTCAACATACATTACCAATTTTGTATGATATAAAATGGCATGCAAACCCCTTAGTGAGATCATATGTTACTAATAAATAATATGTTATAAATTGTATAGAACCAACATATATCATAACAATACTTAATAAAAAAACAACATATAAACAAAATTAGTTAAACACCCTAAGGTTCCGCTAATTACTTTGTCGCCGTGGTCTTGCCCAAATCAGTTCCTTCATGGAGAAAATTTATAAAAATTAACATAAAATAAAACCGGTTGAAAGTCTATATAATGTTTCAAACCTTCTAAATCATTTCATCATACAATAGAGTTAGATTATTGTCAAAATAATGTAACAGTGTAATCAACATTAACTATTTATTAAAAAAATCGAAGTTTTTTGGCATCAAGTGTTTTGGCTAGCAAACCTTAACCGCGCCGTTTTGGCCCATATAAAAGAATGTAGCCGGCCCATATAGATTCTAGAGTATGATATATGCAAAGTACCTACCTGATAAATGTTTAAGCTGAGGGAAGAATATCCAAAGCAACCTCCTTTAGGGTTGGCATCTTTTCTTGTTGATGCACACATACATATCTACTTCCCATTCTTCTTAGTACCTTCCAGGGACCAGGGTAACACCTTCATTCGATTTTGAGTGAATCATATCAGATGATAGATTAAGAACATAATTTGAATGATTACGTAACTTACCTAACCATTATACATGATCTTTGTTGCAAACTAATCATTGTTATTTGATTAAAAAAGGACAAAACATAACGGATAATACGCAACTTGTTTTGACTTTTGACTCAAAGTAGTTTCGACCCGTTACGCAACCCACTAGTTTAGCCATTCATAATAAGCATTTTACTACTAGGATTAGCAACAAACCTGAAAAGGGTTCCCCCATTGCGACCTTTGAAATTATGAATGTAATATACAGTCTCCATCTTGGGAAAGAGCGTCTTTGAAAGTGCAGCTAGTTTTGGATAGAAGAACGATGGGTAATCTAGTTTTAAACTCAAGGACAATCATAGCTTTACCAAATTCAGTTTTTCAAATAGGTAGACAGGTGATGTAACGGGATTAGGGTTAGGGACGAATGGCAGGTAACGACACACCTTTTAACTACAATAACAATCGATTAACCGTAAGAAAGGATACATCCAGATCTGATACGATCAAGTTCACCATTAAATATAATCATTTGCCTAGTTGTGGCTGCCACTGCGTCCCTATAAAGCTCTTCCACAACAAGCATCTCTAGTTTCCAAAGTTAAACTGAATTAAATGACCTAATAGTTTAAGTATGAAATAAAAAGAAAGAGACACTGCATACCGTTGACATTAAAATAAGGGTACCCGACTATGAATAACTCATCTTCTTCCTTAACGCGATCAACCATTTTAACCGCTTCGACGAAACCAAAATCTTGAAAAAACGAGGGTTTTGTTAAATAATCCAACTTGAAAGAAGCACCTCCGAATGCTGATTTTCTTGCAAACTGAACTTCATTAGCCTCTGGGAAAAACTGCAAGTTTTGATGCTAGAAGTTAGAAACTGATGTCCTGATCAGTGAAAATTCTTGATAATATTTAAAAAAAAATGATTTTCCAAAAGTAGAACAGAAGAAACAAGCAATGAGAGAATTTTGTAGTCACATACTATACGGGTTCGTGTAGCCTTTTCTGGTGCTACAAGGAGGTCACAAAATTCACGAATCAATTGCATACTTCCAGTCATTTCAATACCACCTTCCCCATCGCCTAGCATATATATAGATATAGATATAGAGGTCAATTGTGACAATAACATCGAAAGTTGACTCACTAGATGTGAGAAGTGAGAAAAAACCTGGCACGGATCCGAGCCCAGCAGTTGGAAACTCAATCTCCTGTGGTTGAAAGACTCTATAGGAACTATAGATATGTAATTGTGCATCTTGGGTTCATAAATAAGAAAGAGTAATGAATGAACTCACCATCAACTGTATTCCATCCTTCAAAGCTGCCTGACTTGCTTCTTTGGCCTGTTAATTGCAAAGTTTTAGAATACTAGATAGATATTCCAGGTAAACAGAATATAATTACAGCTCTGTGCAGGGGCGAAGTATAGAGGGGGCGCCCGACCCCCCCGAACTTTTCGCTCAGTGGTGTTATATATGTAGTTTTCATACAGAAATTTTTTGGTATATACGTTTTCGACCCGAACCAAAACAACCCCTTTTTAATTGACCCGTTTTGACCCGAACCCGTTTTAACCCGAACCCATTTTGACCCATGACCCGACCCAACCCAACCCGACCCGTTTGCCAGGTCTAAAGGTTATTCAGTCTTCAAAATTTGATATTATCAAGTAGAGGCAATAACTTTTAGTCATGATTTTTAAACAAAAAAGCATTGTCTTCTCTTTGAGTAAAGATTTGGCTTGTGTTCATACACATTACAAATCTGTGTGCTTATAATATCTATCAAAGAACCCTAAACTTACTACTAAAAGACTTTTGTTCAAACACCTAACCTGATCAAGAAGCTCTTCATAATCAGCGGGAAACAACGGAACATCATCGGCAGAAGACACTGACCTAACAGCAAATTCACTCTTCTTCACCACTACTCTTCTTGCACTTCCAAAATTCACCTGCATTCTAAGGTTGAGTTTAATCATCTCCAACAATTTCAAAACATAGAGATTAATGGATTAGAATTTGATTGATTTTGTGCACTCTTTATGAAATTGATTTACCTGTTGATGATGATGATGATGATGATGAAGAACTGGAGTTGCTGGTGGTTGTAAGGTGAATGCGATTGGGAGAGAGGATAACGGCATTTTCAAACCAACCAAAACTGGAGGAGGAGGCTGGGGAGATGCTTTTAAATGGCATTGGGGAATAATAAAATCCCTTTTTAATTTAACTAGTTTTTTACTATCGACGCGTTGCGACGAACGTCTCTTGTCTGTGTTTACATGTGTTTTGAAATCACTACGAGCGCGTTGCGTACGGAAACCGCTGACAAGAATAAAAAGAAAATATAGGAAAAAACATTAAAAGATAACCAAAAGAAAATTAACCAAAAAAGTTGTATGGTAATAATGTTGTTCGTATGAAACCTGTGGTCAGAGATGAGAAAATGATATTGGGTACCGGTACCGAATTTCCCGAACCGAAAGGTCTTAAGTACCAATTCGGTACGACTTTTGGCGTTCCCGGTACTGGTTCGCTATCGTTTTTTTACCTTCATATACTGGTACCGTAACTGCTATTTTCGGTACCAGTACCAATTCGGTATTGGTTGGCACCGAGCTCATCCCTACCCGTGAAACTAAAAAAAGAAATCATTAAAAGTTGAAGAAAATAAAAAAAAATTGCACGATACCATTGTTGTTCGTACGACACCCGTGATCAGGGATGAGCAAATGGTACCGGGTAGCAGTACCGAATTTCCCGAACTAAAAGATTTACAAAATCAATTCGATACCGACTTTTGGTGTTTTCTGTAGTAGGCTGGTGTCGGTTTTTATCTTCATATACCGATAACCGTATTGGTATTTTCGATACCAATACCGGTTGACACAAGCTTATCTAGCTTAAAATATAAAGAAAATAATAAAAATTATTAAAAAAAGCTATATATATTATTCTATTGTTCAAAACACTATTCAAAACATTGTTTTTTTTTAATATATAGGAGAATTAATTAAAAAAATGTGTTCTTTTTTTGTTACACATGTTGCGGGAGACCTGTTTTCTTATACGTAATTTAGGTAAAACAATAGGACGATCGACTTTGATGACATGTATGTTTGTGATTCGATAACTTTGTATTACTATTCATAACTCCTTTTTAAGTAAAATTGTATTGTATAGATACAAATAAGCATATCGTATTGACATCCTCAGAATTTTATAAGACATATTATTATATTTTAATAATTATAAAAAAATATGTTTAAAATTAAAATATGATATAAATGGGTTAAACGGGTCAACCAGCTAACCCGACCAGGTTGACCTAAACTAAAAAAAGAAATCATTAAAAGTTGAAGAAAAAAAAAAGTTGCACGATACCGTTGTTGTTCGTACGACACCCGTAACCAGGGATGAGCAAATGGTACCGGGTAGCAGTACCGAATTTCCCGAACTAAAAGATTTTCAAAATCAATTCGATACCGACTTTTGGTGTTTTCTGTATTAGGCTGGTGTCAGTTTTTTTCCTTCATATACCGATAACCGTATTGGTATTTTCGATACCAATACCGGTTGACACAAGCTTATCTAGCTTAAAATGTAAAGAAGATAATAAAAATTATTAAAAAAAAAAAAGCTATATATATTATTCTATTGTTCAAAACACTATTCAAAACATTGTTTTTTGTAATATATAAGAGAATTAATTAAAAAAATGTGTTCTTTTTTGTTACACATGTTGCGGGAGACCTGTTTTCTTATACGTAATTTAGGTAAAACAATAGGACGATCAACTTTGATGACATGTATGTTTGTGATTCGATAACTTTGTATTACTATTCATAACTCCTTTTTAAGTAAAATTTGTATTGTATAGATACAAATAAGCATATCGTATTGACATCCTAAGAATTTTATAAGACATTATATTATATTTTAACAATTATAAAAAAAATGTTTAAAAATAAAATATGATATAAATGGGTTAAGCGGGTTAACCCGCTAACCCAACCAGGTTGACCTAAACCTGGCCCGTATAGCTAAACGCGTTTGCAGATTCAACCTAAAACTGACCCGAACGTTTAGACGAAACCCGAACCTGTAAATTCATGTTAGGTTCGTATCAGATTTTCGAATCGTGTCAGAAATTCACACCCCTTAGTTATCATAATAATTGCATGTGGCCAACAACTTCTTAACAAAGACATGGACATATATACTCATAATAAACCATTTCATGAAAATTAAATAATTCATTGTAGCAGACTTCTCTTCTAGATTAACATCAACCGTGCTGGAAAAGACTTAGTTAACATCAACCTCGTTAAAAAAAACACTTAATCGTCATTGGTTCAAGGAATTATGCTTAAAAATGATTAATACAAAGTACATAAAAATACAAAGATGTAACAATAAAACTAACTCTCAGCAGCACATAAACAAAAATACTTTCACTATAGTATCTTTTAGATTTAATATCTGCTGTAGAAAGAATTCTCACATATAGCTTAGTGACGAGGTATGACTTGGATCGGCTAACCCAACCCGGTCATCACCTATTATTTTATTGCAAATATTTAATTATACATGTTTATTCTAGAATGTTTCATTCTGCATTGATAAACCACGTAACTAAATCTCCAAACTTTTGGGAAGATCATACAAATCCCTAACTTATCGAAGCTCATCGTAAATTAGAGGAAACCCTAATGGTAAACTATAAATAGAGGTAAACATCAAAGGTACGATTCATTCTGCTCTCCGTTTACTCTCTCTCTCTCTACTCATACTTTCTTAATCCCAAACCGAGACTTATTCTCACGCCGGAGGATGGTTGCAGGAATAACCCCATTCCTGTAACGAGTCCTAACGGTGTTTGGTTTTGCAGTTAGCTGTTCGGATCGCCAAAGAGTTGAATTCCTAGCCGGAGCTTACCTATAAGGTCAGTGTTTCTTCATTGGCGCCTTCCGTGGGACCTTTTGGTAACAATAGCCAAATTAAACGCAATGGCAAGCGATCAGAACATGACAATAACACCAAATCAAGCAATGATAACTAGCAACCCGTTGCTGGTAACGAGTTCCGTAGCCACTACCATACCGGCCTCAACTGCTGTGACCAGGTCTCTTGACCTGGAGTTTGAAGCAGAAGCACCACCACCGGGATTTGCAAGCACCTCTGCTACTTCTTCTAGGATGACAGCAGCAGACCCTCTCTCATTCACCTCCTGGCAGGTGCGATCAGTGGCACAACCACAACAGCCACCAATGTCTCCACCCTAGCATCGACAACAAGTGCACAGACCATACGTCATAGCACTATGCCTGTTATCACATCCGCGAGCCCAAGTATTACTACACAGCAGACGAGCATGACTCAATACTATCAGCCCCCGGCTACATACGCTATGCCGCCTTTATACTCGGCAACACTTAGGGTAGCATTGTCCACGCCGCCACATCAGCCGGTTATCATGCCTACAGGGATCATGAACGCCCCGGTCACGCCTGGGAATCAAGCTTACTTCCCAGGTTACTACTATGCACCCCCTTACGAGTACTTACCTCCGTACAATACTCAAACGTACACTCCACAGATGGCGGCATAGAGTTATGCTCAGCAGTCGCCATATGCGGCCTATATGCCACCTTGGTGGACTTTCCCAACATAACAACCGGCTTACAGTCAATCCCCGCCTACAGCGGAACCGGTTTACGACAGAGGAAACGCGTCAAGACCTCGTTTTTCTCAAAACGGGGGTTACAACTCCACACTCAATATCACCACGGCACAACCCCCTATCACTCAAGAAACCAGCCAGGGCGGGGCAACCCCTCTAGTACAACCCATTAATGTCGAAGATGACGATCTCACCAGATCTTATAAACCTGTGGACGCTAGTTTCAAGTCCAAGTTTACAAGGAGAATAGCTGAAGCCCCAATTAAGGAAAAACCCAAGATGCCTCAGATAGTAGGCAAATACGATGGTTTAGGCGACCCCGATGACCATCTCAACCTGTTTCAAGAGTGCCGGGGAGGTAGCCTGCTGGCCCATGACTCTTTGGTGCAAGATGTTCGTCCAAACGCTGGTAGGGGCAGCGCGAGTTTGGTGTAATAGTCTACCTATTGGGGAAATCGATAGTTTTGAAGACCTAGAGTCCAAGTTCACGTTGCAATTCAGTCAACAGAGACGACACACAAAAGATCGAAACGAACTCCTTCACATCCGTCGGCGATACAATGAAATAGTGGAGAGTTTCATTGTTAGATTCAACAAAGAAAGCATGGCGATCCCAGGAATCACAAACGATCTTGCCTGCGGTGCTTTCTTACAAGGAGTAAATGATGATGAGCTATTAAGGACCCTCTATGGAAGGGATGTCGTGCCCTCCACCATAGACGAAATCCTGAGGATAGCCAAGGTATACGTTACACAAGAAAAAACTGTGGCAGCCAAGTCACGCGGCTAACAGGAAAAAGTAAGCCTAGAAAAACCAAGACGATAGAAAGCAGCGGAACTCTAAGGGTAAAGGTAGAGGAGACAGGTACCAAAAAAGTGACAGATCAGACTCGCGATATGATAGATCCAGGAGTTCATACTCAAGAAACGAATCCTCCTCGAAGCCACGGTCTGATTACCCTAATTTAAGTAAAACACCGGCAGAAATCCTGGCCTCCGAAAACCTCAAATTTAACCCTCCCAAGCCATTGAAGGACGCTCCCAACAAAGACACCAATAAATACTGTGAGTATCAGAAGGGCAGCGGCCATGATACCAACGATTGCTACCAGTTGAAGAAGCAGATCGAGTAGTTCGTAAAGGCGGGTAAGTTGGCTCACCTGGTTCGAGATATAAAGCAGGGCCCGCCCCCAACAAAGAAGAGGCTGACAAAGGGGCGGGCAAGAGACAGCGAGAGCTAAATATGGTATACGCCGATTAGGGAAAGGGAGCGAAACAGAGTTTCTCCACACTCGAACCTTGGATGCTGGTAACTATGACAATCGAACCACCCGCAGAGGATTTACACCTCACCACTGATCCCCTAATCATATCCGCCGCGACAGGCGATTATAATATGAGAAGAATCCTGGTAGACACCGGGAGTTCTGAAGACATCATCTATGAGCATTGTTTTAACATAATGCAACCAGAAGACAGAAAAATGCTCGAGTCGGTACACGCCCCCATTAAGGGGTTCACCGGGGAAAAGGTTGATCCAATCGGCCAGATTACTTTCCCAGTAACATTCGGACACACTCCCCGGGAAAGAACCATACTCCTTACGTTTCTTGTGGAATGCGCTGAGTCTTACCACAATGTAATCATTGGAAGATTTACCCTGGGAAAACTTGACGCTGTAGTTTCCACGGCGCATGGGTTCATGAAATTCCCCACCCCGTGGGGGATTGCAACGGTATACCGGGACAAGCTGGGAGAAGTTCTGGATACTAAGAGGTGCCAACAAGGACCTACTGGTGCAATTGGCCCGGAAAGGTGGGTTTAAGCACACGCCATCCTGAGCAAACAGTTACAATAGAAGACAGCCTCTCTCCCAAAGTTAAAAACAATTTGAAGCAATTGCTAAGGAGGAACGCTGATATTTTCGCCTTTGAACACTCTGACTGTGACAACTGGCACCAAACCGGTAATTTCCATACACTTTAATTATTATTTAATGAATGCAATTATGTACTTAAATGTCAACATTGTTTGATTTCATACTATACAAGTGAATTCATGCACGTTTTATTCTACAAGAATTACTTTATGATAGCGCTGCGTCAGAAATACTAGTAAACTCACCGGTAAGACACATTGTATCAACAAATCTGCAGAAAGCAGTTAGACAATAGAATTGGGGCCTAGGTGTAGGTCCAATGACAAGAATACATTAAAACCCAATAGTACATACAAGGGTTAACATATAGACTTTCCGGAAACTAAAATACGCACTGAAAAGCACCCGAAATACACTTTAAATGCTGAATTTTATATATTTTAGCAAAATTCAGCATTATAACAAGATTTACTATGTAAAAAGATGACAAATTGATCCAGAATACTTTCTGAAGTGTCGGGAATTGAAAGTATCACAAAAGGATACTTAAAGGACACTAAACGGTGCAATTTTGCACTTTAACGAACCGGTATTTAACCGAACAACTGGACATTACCCGGAACACCAAAATTATGCTAGAAGCATTGTTTAATTATTTCTTAGCTAGTTATGGTCCCTGAATACCATATCACCTCTTAAAACATAAGAACACATTAAATCCTTAAACTTTACACTTGAAAGCTTACTTACTTATGTAATTAGGGAATGAAATTTACACTTTACCCCCCCCCCAAAGTGGACGGTCATGGGAGGTCCCACCTTTGATCTTGTGTAATCTTTCCCTTAATTCACCAAGATCCCATTAGATTCTCCTTGGATCCATTTAGATATGATGAATCTTATGTAGATTTACTAGAAATTTTGCAAAGTACTATAAGATAACCTTATGATTAAAGTTATAACTAGACCCCTCCCCCCTCATGCCATAATCGGCCACATGGCCTAAATAAGTGAATCTTCACTTGATTTTCCCTAAGATATGCTTAGATCTTGTATTGTACTTGAGGAGACATAAAACCCAAAGGTTAATAAGAGATTATGGACTATATGAAGGACCTCAAGATCATAACTTCATGAACATCACACACTAAACACCAACTCTTCGTATCCCTTGCTCCCCCATTTCGGCCGAAACCAAGCACCAACCACACCACCATCATCATCTCACTTTCATACAAACTCAAGTGCACACAAGGTGTAAGAAGGTCTATAGTGATGCTTGGTGGTCTTGGATCTTGAAGGAGCTCCTTCATTTGCTATTATCCTTCATTTTTGTCATCTTCAAGTTCTAGTAATCTTCCATAGCCTTGTTGCTAGTGGTGAGCCCTCATAGTCTCTTATTACTTCATACCTTGATGGTTAAAAGATGATATATATTGTTAAACACAAGAACACTAAAGAATATGAACATGGATCTTTAACATAAGCTTAAATACATAAGAATACATGTTGATTGTGTTGATTTGCTTCTTGTTGATTGATTATTAGTGTTAGTGATGTTAGACATCATATGGAAACTACTAGATTGTGATTAAACACATGATCTAGTAAGTTAAAGTGGTGATCTTGTGAAAGACCAAGATCATCATACTTTATGTCTTCATGAACTTGAATGAAGAAAGTGATTTTCTTATGTAAAAATGATTTAAACAAAATACAAATCTTGTAAATAGATGATTCCCAAAATGATTTTCTCAAGAAACCAAGTTTATTTATAAGATTTACGAAGTCATGGTTTCTAAATAAACTAATCATATTTTTTTAGTGTTTAAACAAGACTAGAAACATGTGTGAAACAAGAAAAATACAAAAGAAATATTTTTAGAAAAATCATCCTACAAGTTGTAAAGAACTAAATCATTTAATAAGGTTATTTACAAACAAATAACCATGTTTTTAAGGATAACTCAACCTACTAAATAACATGGTAAGTCACTACAAGTTTTTACAAAAGCTTCAAGTTCATGATGTAGTGTAGTTTACTTGATGTTGACACTCGGAAAGTGTTGAATAAGTTGATGATTGTTGTGATGATTTTAAAAGAAAATAAACACATGTTTTGAAAACATGGGAAACCTCCGTTTTTAGGGGAAACTATGTCAAAATTTTTATAAATTTTGACACTTAGAAAAATATAAGTTTTTGAGAAACTTATTCACTAAATATGTATCAAAAAATATTTACCAAGGTTTCCCTAATCTTTGTGATAAGAAATGATGATTTCTTCAAGATTTAAAATTGATATTAAGTACGTATATTTTTTGAGAAAAATATATATATTTATTGATCATCAAATTTTGTGCTAAGTGTATGTAGTATGTATTATACGTGATAATGTATTAGGACTTGAAAATACACTAAATACTCCTAAGGAGTGAAGATTCAAAATACACATACAACATACTTAGACAAATACAAGAGAATATATTTATGAAAATATATTACTTGATAGAATAAATAACTTGGACAAGTTATGAACATGAAATGAAGTTTTGGACAAAATACATAATTCGGGTGAGAAATACAAGATACTTATATTTATTTTTGAGAAAATAATATAAGTAAGATACATAGTTAAAAATATAAATTATTTTTAACACAAGAACAAATACATAAAAGATGGTGACTTGTACTTGTGCGATACAAGTCTAGTGACTAATGTTAATAAAACACGTTTAGGTCACAACGCTAGATAAGCAAAAACCGGTGAAGTTTACGGCGCAAGGAACGCAAAGTTGTGAGTTCATGCTCCCCCTTTTCTTTTAACTGTTTTCAGTTTTATAACTTCGGGGGTGAAATACATGTTACAAATGTTACAATGTTTACAAATGGTATTATGGTTACAAGAATTGAGGAATGATACGAGAAATCGTGTCACGAATAGGGTACCATAAGCACCATTAATCGTGTACATACTAAGACCGTAGAACAAAAGGTTAGATCTAGTGGGTTTTCGGGCAGCCACACTCTTGGTGATAACTAGTACCGAGTAGTGCTTTTGTGTCTCAGTCGTGAATCGACAACTAGAAAAATGCCTATGGTTTGGATGCTTCCTATGTCGTGTCACATATTAATGGCCTTGGAACCCATTAACAACCTAGATACATACAGAAATACTTGATTTATACAAGATACATACCATGTTTTTCATACAAAGTATACAAACGTTCAATACAAGAACTGCATGAATTCACACCAACATTATGTTGACGTTTTTCCAAAACTCACATGTATTTCAGGTAACTAAAGTGGATGTACGTGTGGTCTTACTCATGCTCCTGGATGTTGTTTATGTTTATCCTTAAATAAAGTTGTAAACTTTTCAGACAATTTGCTGTCTCATGATATAAACACCTAAACTACGATTTCAGTTATGTAATGTTTGGCATTTGAAGCTATTTTTACGAGCATGTAGTTTGTTTACCAATCGTATGCAATGAAAACCTTTCATGATCACACCTCGTGCTTCCGCCTTAGAAAGGGGTGTGACAGATTGGTATCAGAGCTGCGATTGTAGTGAACCAGGATTCCTTCTCGAGTCTAGTCTACAATCTCTAGGATCCTTTCATGAAAACGATTTTTCAAAAAGTTTTCATTGCATAAAACTTTCCGTGACATCCACTACCTAAAACAGTTTACAAGAGTCAAGAAAAGACAATACGAGACTTAGGGTGCACTGGAGTAGCACTTGTCTGTGATTAAGAATTACTTGTGATTATGTGTGATAATTGATATATACATATACTAGAAGTAGAATGTCACAGGTATACGTGACTTAGTCTGAAAACAATGGCCTATCTGAAGGAAGAGATACGAGGATGAAACGAACTGTGCAGACTGTGCAAGGAGTTACGTAATTATGGATGCATACATAATTATGGAGTTCAGTGCACAGAAACCACAACAAGTCTTGTCACGTATAGATTCCCTCAGTGCAAGGAAAGGGCAAGCGTGAACACCCCTCACCCAGCCTATTAAATACTCCTTTAAGAGTAATGATTTAGGGGATAAAGACAAGAACCGCTAATGTGAAGTAAGGTGTTTATCTAATTATACATGCTTGTTGTTGTATGAATTGATTTATACATTTGGCGGATTTTTTGATGTCACTTAGGTGGTATATGCCTGTGTATATATATACTACTACTGTCTCGTATGACGATATCAAACAAATGTCTAACCCTATTGTGTTGTGTTCTTTTAGAACATGGCATCAAGGAGAGCTGTGAACGCTCGTGATCAACCTCCTCCTCCCCCATTGCCAAGAACTGCTGAAGAGCTGAACGCCCTACTGGAAGAAAGGATCGCCCCACTGCCTCGACTGCAAACCGCTGAACTACGATGGCACTGGAGGTGCAGTGGCATTTGTACGCTGGACGGAAAAGACTGATGCCACTATCCACATGAGCAAGTGTACCACGGATCAACAAGTCGCTTTTGCTACAGGGTTGTTTGTTTATGAAGCTCTGACTTGGTGGAACTTGCAAGTCCAAACTCCGGGTGATGATGCTGCGTATGGCATGTCTTGGGATGAGCTGAAGGAGAAGATGAGAGAGAAGTATTGCTCTCGTGCTGAACTCCAAAGGTTGGAGACTGTGTTCTGGCACTTGACCATGGAAGGTGCTGACATTGCTGGGTATACTCGAAGGTTCCACGATTTGTCGAGAGTGATCCCCTACATGGTGACTCCCGAATTTAAGCGCGTTGAATGCTACATTTGGGGATTGGCCTCAGAATTTTGCAGCATGGTAACTTCGACCAAACCCGCAACAATCACTGAGGCTGTAACTCTGGCTGTCAGCGCCTTACTGAAGATGCTGTGCGAATGAAGAAGTTATCGTTGAACCCAACAGAAAAGAACGAGACGCATGCTGAGTCATCCGGTGACAAGAAAAGGAAACATGCAAACCTGAATCAAGCAACTCGTAAGAACAAGGGTTCAAACAACAAGAAGCGTGACACTAACCCGCCTTAGGAGGCGAAAACTCTTGCAACCACGAATGACGCTCCTGCCAAAAGATACCTGGGCACTCTACCCATCTGCAACAATTGCAAGCGCCATCACGAAAGAGTTTGTCGCATTCCGAAATGCGACAAGTGTGGAAAACTGGGTCACCACACTGAGGATTGTTGGGGAAAAGGAAAGAACGGGAATGGAAACCGCAACAGTGCTGGTAATAGAAACAATGGGGGAAATGGAAATGGCAATGGTAACAGGAATGGCAACGGAAATGGGCAGAACCAAGGATGCTTCAGATGTGGAAGCAAGGATCATTTCATATGTTAGTGCAATATGTCTATTGACTTCGTCTTGTATCGAGTCATGTAATGTAATAGGATAGAACAACAAGTGCTCGAGTTGCTAGAAACTGATTTTCATGTGTTTGTTGGTAATTCCGCTTGAAACAGCCAAAGACAAGTTCAAGCGAAATTAACCATGTTGATTCCGCTTGAAAGTGCCTAGGTCAGTTCAAGCAAAATCACCACCACTATATATAGGAGCATATCCGTTTCATTTGAAGCGGAATTAGGTCTTGTATTCGGTAACGAAGTGCTGCCGAATTGTCTCCAGGTGCTGTAATTCTATCAGATTAATACAAGAGACATTGTAATTACATCGAGCGTCCGTTTCATTGATTCCGCCTTTGATTCGGATAAAAAACTCTTCTGATCGACTCATTCGGGTCACACGACGATCCTACAAGTGGTATCAGAGCTCAGGAGGAAGAGTTTAGCTTGATATCATCAGTTTTCTGACTCCTACACCTTCTTTTTCAAATTGGACAAGATTTCACGGTCAAAATGGACTAAATTTTTCACAGTACATGCGAAACAGTGTTTTAACAAAGCCTTGAGAATATCAGACCTAATTTCGGCTTAAAAGTGACTGAATTGGACCAAAAACCTAATTCCGCTTGAACGAACATTCTAATTCCGCTTGAAAAGTTCAGTTGATTTCGCTTGAAAAGTACTATTCCGCTTGAGATTAGCAAGTGATTTCGCTTGAATCTGCTATTTCGCTTGAAAGTTCATCTGATTCCGCTTCAAAGTCTAATTTTGCTTGAAGATTTCATTTGAATCAGTTATTCCGCTTGAAAGTCCTAATTTCGCTTGAAGTGCTGATTCCGTTTGAGATTCTTATTTCGCTCCAAAGTGAAATTTTGTGTTGAGATCATTTCACGTCAACCGAGTGTCAGTTTATTTCAAAGTCGTTTGATTTTACTTAAACTAATCGTGTTGATTTTCTCCAGGTAATTCAAGAAATTTTCACCATGAATGAGATCAAGAAGAAAACTCGAGAAGAGATTTTGAAAGAGAAGACTGAAAGAGAAAGATTCATTGTGGGGTGCAGAATGGAGAAAATGCAAGAAGAGTACAAAAATGTAGTGAGTAACAAAAGATGGGATAAGAAGCAGGAATGTTTTGTCAACAAACAAGGTGAACTGGTCGTTCCCAGAAGTGACATAGTTCATGATGATGTTCTTCTAGTTATTCCTCGATCCGACGAATATTATTCTAATGTTGCAAAAGACAAGACATATGTAAAAAGGCTGGATAAAATCCTCAGGGATGCTATGACAACAAAACTAAGGAAGAGGAATGAAGAAAGAATGAAGAAGAACATTGAGAATTTAGTTGATGATTTGAAGAAAGCTGTTGAGGAAGTCAAGGTTGAAGAAGTGAAGGCTAAAAAAGTGAAAGATGAAGCTGAGAAAGTTGAGGATGAGAAGATGTTTGAGAAAGAAAAGGAGATAAAAGAAATGGTTGTTGAGAAAGAAGCTGTTACTGAAGAACAGCAAGTTGAAGAAGCTAACAAGAAGATGGAAAGTTCGATAGAAGTGAAGTTTGAAAGATCAACAAGTGTTGCTGATGATGGTGGTAATGGTGAAGAAATGAAGAATGATGCTGATCAGAATCAGACAGAAGTTGCAGCAAACACCGAGGTGCCAAATACTAAGGTAAATTCTGATTCTGACATCTTAAATGAAACTGTTGAACAGTGCAAGAAATGCATGGAACCATGCAGTGCTTGTATTGAAAAAGATGAGAAGTTCAGAACAAGAGATCTTGAATTCACAAAAACCGAAAACATTTTCAAAGAAAAATGCAAAGAAATGTTTGAAAATGAAAAGGTTTTAAAAGAAAATAATGAAACGCTTTCAGAAAAATGTAAAAAATTAGAAAAAGAGAATGAAGTTTTGAAAGAAAGTGTTTCTAAAATGACAGAAGAATGTTCACAAAAAGAAAATATTTGCCAAGAAATGAAAAAGGAATATGATTCAATAAAATTGGCTTATCACATTACAAAAGAATCATATGAAAAAGTAAAAAGTGAAATGAAACTTGTTCAATCAAGATTGAAATACTGTTCTGAAACATCAAAGGAATTAACACGAATGTATGAAATTAAACAAGGTGTTGTAAATTCATATATTGAAGATGTTGCTAAGCTAAAACGTCAGATTGCTGATTTAGAACAGGATAACAACAAATTAAAAAGTTATCATGCGTCGTTATATGTGCTTGAACGTATTTTCAACATAAAACCAGATGGGAAAGATTCTGAGCAAAACACGAAAGGTATTGGCTCAGAATTTCATCAAGTTCCACCACCGGAAAAGTTTGTGTTTTATGATGATGAAAAGGTCGAAAAAGATTTCAACATGGTAGATCAATTGCCAGACAATATTGACGTAACCTATTCCAAATCTGATGATTCTAGTGATTCAGAGGTGGTAGGTAAGGTCGTTGAAAGTGTGTTGAAAGAAGAGTCCGTTGATGCAGGTAATTCTGAATCACAAGATGAAACGAAGGTAATTTTCATGATGGATATCTGAAAAACACAAAATCCGAGAAAAATTTGAATGATGATTCAAAAGGATTGGTTTATACCATGTTTGGATCGGATAAATTATTCTTAGATGTTGTATTCCCGATTCAGAATGTGATTTCAGAAAAGGTTGATAAAGTTTTCAAGATGGTTGAGATTGAAAAATCTGAGATTCCAAAGTTTGTTGGTAAAGGTCACAAAACTTTTTATAACAAACCTGGTTTCAAGAAGAAAAACATGAAGGCTGGGTTGGGTTATAAAAAGAAACAAAATTGAAAGAAAAATGAAATGCCAAATTATCAGGCAAAGATGAGTTTTGTTCATGGAACAACGTCAAAAGAAGAGAAAGAACTAAAATTTAGACGACAGTCTAATGACGAGTTCTTAGCTCAAAAGAAAAAGCAACAACCACAGGTCAAAGATGTATCCAAAAGAACATGTTTCAAATGTGATCAAATTGGACATCTTGCACGCAAGTGTCCGAATCTGATACCTGTTGATGTTAAGATGAAAAAGAAGTCTGATGATGTTCAAAAACAGAAATCTGAGGATGTGAAACAAAGGTCAACCAGATTTGATTCAAAACAAACTTGGAGGTACAACACAAACAAGTTTGCTTCGAATCAAAATTGGAAATCAAACTAGAATAGGTTCGATTCAAGACAGACCTGGAATTCTCACACACCCAGAATAAGAACAACACAAAGTTGGAAAACATCAGTTGATATGACAAAACCCCAACAGTTTTGGAAACCAAATGTTGTTCAAAATGAAAATGTTCAAAAAGAGTCACATTTTTACAAACGAGGTACTCCTAAAGGTCAAACATGGAGTGTTAAGAAACAAGTGACTTCGGTAAAAGATGAGAAAGTTGAAATTAATGATGAAAAAGTCTTTATTCAAAATGACAAAGATTTTCCGAGATTGAATGATGCATATTGCATTGAAATGCCCAAGGTCAAACAGACCTGGGCTAAATTGTTCAAGTAATTAAGTTAGTTGAATGTGCAGGTGCTCAAGAAAAATGAAGACTGTGAGAATAGAAACTGGAGCAGCCTGGCACGAGAAGAGGCTGCTGGTCCCTGCAACTGAGAAACAGGGAGTTTGTTTGATTTTCTGTACATAAATAAACAATATTTCAAAAACCCTAAAAATTGAAAAATTAAAAACCAAAAATATGTGTTTAGTTTGTTAAAAAATTGAAAAACCAAACATATGTTTGTTGTTAATTTTTCTCAAAAAATAGAAAATTACAAAAATATGTGTTGATTGAATATGCCGAAACCCTCACGACGGAACAAACATGATTACTTTCACCAGATTGAAAAACGGTTTTCAAACTTAAAAAATCAATGTGTTGTAAATCATGGGGGTATTTACTGCTTTTCATGCAATTCGGTACACAAAAGGCAGAAAATGGATGGCAAGACAAAGCTATCAGTATCGGTTTGTCAAATTTTCTTTTAATGGTTCTGCATTTTAGGGGAAGAAAAATTGTCAGAAAATCCAAAAACATTAGAAAATTTGAAAAAGCCAAAAACATGATAAAATTCGAAAATTGAGTTTTTGTGTAAAAAGAGGAAATGATAGTACATCAGTAGACAGTTACAGTATGCTAAAGAAATGTAATGATTAAATAGCGTTAAACAGTCTCACTGATGATATGCCGATAGGTTTTTATACATTTAGTAAACTTTTTCAGGATATAAACCTAAATTCAAACTTGCTTATTTCGTGGGGAACACTACTTGGATATATAGGTAACCCCTGAAATTTCGTTTGAAAGGTCCCTCTTTCTGAGATACTAGGTCTTTATACTCAGTGATATCTGGGGTATTATCCCGGACTTCTGATTTTGCGGAAGCAATGGCCTAGTCCCCGTATAATACTTTCTGCTTGCTTGAAATATAGCATCGCCCTCATTATAAAAATGATGAAACATTGAAAAATGCTAATCATGTGCTGTTGTAAAAAAGATCCTCTAAAGGGGACACACCTAAAGTTGAACCCTCATCTCTTTGTTGAACGGAAGTTCTGACCTGAGCTCTCACGGTTTCGCAATTTAACCCCTTACAGATATCATCTAGGTATACTCACCTGTAAGACCGAATATTGGGATCTAGATACGGGAGTATATTCAAGAGGTGGGACACATGAATGAGTTTAAGTTCTTAAAACACTTAATTCGTATCCTGAATCAGTTGAAGTTTGTGTGAAAATTTAAGTGGATCAGTATATCGACAATCTAAGTGAATTGTTTAATTCTTAATGTGTAACTAAGCTCAACGGTACTTGTGACTTGTCAAAAACTGATATGATCCTCTGACGCATACTCAAACAAAAATATTGTCTGTAAATATGTTTGTAAATATTTCTTTACTGCTTTATATTTCAGAAAATACAAAAAGATTTTTGATTCTATTTTATTTTCGACAACTGATGTCTGAAATGCCGAGTTTCAAAATCTAAGTAAGCTGATTGTGTTTCTGAAAATAAAACAAGTTCATTAATTTGAAACTTGAATTTTTTTTAATCAAAAATCAAAAACAGTTTGTGATATCTCCAAGGTCATTAGTTTGGACTTGGATGATTAACTGTGAGGGATTTTGGATATTTAATGCTGCCAAATCTATAAAGTTTGTTGATAGAGGAAATTGAATTGCCAGGTTACAATTCCTGGAAGTCTAAAATGTTGTTACTTATAAACGTATGAGTGTTGCAGATATTGTACCAGACTACGATCCCGAAAGCAGAGTCTAAGGGGGAGTCTGAAGACGAGCTCAAAGCAAGGGGGAGCTTGTAACCGGAAAGCTAGGTGTCGATCCCTAAAGCACGGAAGCTTGATGAAAGGGGGAGCCTGAAGAAGTTGATAAAGCAAGAGCCAGAGTCAGATTCTGGTAGAATGATAAAGATAGAGTCAGGATGAGATTCTGAACCTGTGAAGAAAAGAAAAAGATTGATAGATGCTTACAGTGTTAGACAAGAGATAGAATTTGAAGACTAATCAAGACTGAAGACGTGTCATGATAAAGACTCGACATTGAAGACTTCGTCAACATCCAAGAGGGAGTCTGTTAGTGCAATATGTCTATTGACTTCGTCTTGTATCGAGTCATGTAATGTAGTAGGATAGAACAACCAGTGCTCGAGTTGCTAGAAACTGATTTTCATGTGTTTGTTGGTAATTCCGCTTGAAACAGCCAAAGACATGTTCAAGCGAAATTAACCATGTTGATTCCGCTTAAAAGTGCCTAGGTCAGTTCAAGCGAAATCACCACCACTATATATAGGAGCATATCCGTTTCATTTGAAGCGGAATTAGGTCTTGTATTCGGTAACGAAGTGCTGCCGAATTGTCTCCAGGTGCTGTAATTCTATCAGATTAATACAAGAGACATTATAATTACATTGAGCGTCCGTTTCATTGATTCCGCCTTTGATTCGGATAAACTGTTAGGCCCTGAAGTGTGAGACTGACGCATCAAATTAATCCGACGGGCTATGGTTACGAACTGGGCCTTACCGGGTTAGTTTATATTAGGTTTTGGATCTTTATAGGTCACTTGGGCCAAGCTTTAGGCCATGTGGGCCAAGCAGGCCCAAGGGGAGTCCATGTAGGGACTTGGGCTTAAGTTAGTATATAAACAAGTTTTAGACTTGTTTTAGGGTTTGATCTTGATTGTTACAGATTTCCTAGAGAGAGAGCTAGAGAATTCGATTTGGTTGTGAACACTTGTACCAGACGGTTTTGCTTTTCAAGTAATAGAATCGTGTGCAAGTGTTTAAAGGTGATTCGGTATTGTTCTTGCTTTTCATATTTTTCGGTTTATCTTGAATCATCTTGTGATTGGATTCCGCACTCTCACAAGATTAGGTTTGATATCATTGAAAGATCCGGTTTACGGGACTTACAAGTGGTATCAGAGCCATTAGAACCTATTTCTAGGCTCGGTGTGATATCAAAGATTCAAGTTTTTCGTTATTTTTGGTTCGGTGTTCTTCGCGTTCTTCGTAGTGTTCATCCGAATTTTATTGAAAATTCCTTTGTTTTGGTGACTTTGATCTTTTGAAAGGTGTTAACAGATTGTTCCAAATTTTTTTTAAAAAAAAAATTTCGAAATTATCCTTAAAAGATTTGATAAAATAAAAAAATTGATTTAAAAAAACAAAAATCTCGGGATTTCATCTCTTTTAAGTGTTGACAATTTTTGAAAAAGTTTTTTTAATTCACGGTTGTTGTCATCCAGCTATCAATCACATTCCAAATTTGAAAATATCTTCCAATAATAGTGGAATTCAGTTGCAATATATAATCTTCCACGGTTTCGACAAATACTGTTTGAGTCGCAACCATATTCATCAAGGGTCGCAACCAGCAACACTCAATCCCAGTCGCAACCACTGATCATCTTCATCAAGTCGCAATCAAGGTTTCGGCTCTTCACGGTTTTGTTCCGACTTCATCAAGTCGCAATCAAGGTTTCGGCTCTTCACGGTTTTGTTCCGACTTCATCAAGTCGCAATCAAGGTTTCGGCTCTTCACGGTTTTGTTCCGACTCGCAACCTACAATCAACAGAAGACATCATCATCATCCACAGGTCTCGAGTTGTTCGGTTCCGAGTCGCAACCTTCTCAGTCGCAACCACGGTTCCGAGTTCGAGTCGTCGAGTCGCAACCTTCTGAGTCGCAACCACCTGCAATACCGTCATCTCGAGTCATTCTGTTCCGAGTCGCAACAGATATCTCGACTCATCGTGTTTTGTTTTCGAGTCGCAATCTCTACAGATCTCGAGTCACTGTTCAGTCGCAATCAACCATCTCCGACTACCGACTGTCTCCATCTTCATCGGACCTCCGAATCACAACCTGCAACATCTCCGCGATAATCACCATCATACAGCCCCATAATCACCTCTTGTCACCATTA
The DNA here is from genome assembly GCF_002127325.2 of Helianthus annuus. Classification (NCBI taxonomy): domain Eukaryota; kingdom Viridiplantae; phylum Streptophyta; class Magnoliopsida; order Asterales; family Asteraceae; genus Helianthus; species Helianthus annuus. The sequence continues at coordinate 77,314,240 of NC_035440.2, read as the reverse complement.
CAACCTACACCATCATCTTTCTCGGTCGCAAGTCACCCTTCGCCGGAGCACCACACCCTAACCACATTCATCGTTCCTCCTTCCTCCATCGTTCTCCTTCTCCGATGATTTCATCAACACCTTCGACACCCCGTACACCATCATCATCTCCGTTCACTGATCATTCGAACACCACCGCCGTTCATCTTCTCCGGTCTCCACCTCCGACGCTCATCATCACCGTTGTCTATTGTTCTACTTCTCAGATCTCTGTTGTCTCATCACCGTTCACCACTACCGATCATCGTCGACCGTCGTTCACCTCCGACATCAATCTATCCACCGATCACTATCCATCTCCGTCGTGTCATCATAATCAGTGTGGCGACTGAAAAGGGAACTCATAGGGTTCGGTTGGATCATTAAACGAAGAAGAAGATATACAGTTCTTTTAGTTATTAGGGTTATTATTAATTAAAAAATAAAAAATAAAAAAAAATAAAAAAAGGGGGTTTGTTTGTTCGGTTGTGATAACGGTTTTGACAGGTTTTGAGGTGCGGTTCAGAAAGCGGGTTCGATTCGCGTGCAAAGGGTTTTGAGTGAGCGAGTACACGGGTTCTTGTTTAGTTTGTGTTTTGAGGAGAAGAACAAACGTATCAACCACCCGCTGAAATCATGGCATTAGTATTTCACAAACCCGTGGTTCAAGAAATGACTGTTGAAGATACAATTTCTGTTTTCTGCACTCCTGAATGTAGGGAACGAGTTGAGGCTTATAGAATTCACAACGCTGAGCTAATCGAAGACTATAATGAAATTAAACGGAAAAATTTCACTTTAACGAAAAACGAAAAACTTTTCAAAGAGAAAATCGAAGCTCAGCGTAAGGACATCGTTCAACTCAAGGACGATGTTAGTGTAGCTACGGCCCAACTCATCATAGTCAAAGAAAAACTGTGTGAGGTGACTAAAGAACTGGAGAATGTTAGGGATAAATACCAAATTAATCAGTTAAACATTAAAAAATTCGATTCCTCCAGTAAATTAGTCAAAAATCTGTGTGATCAACAATTAGCATATTCTAAAAAGAAAGGGTCGGGATTGGGTTATAATCAGACTCCTCCTCCGTACAATGATAATTACACTTATTTACCAATGACTGAGGAGGAGATGCTGAACGAAAGTAAAATGACTTATGGTTCAAATAACAACAAATCGTCTGTTCATAACAGACATGTTGAGCCACAAAAGTCTACACCATTGAATTTTGTTCCTAAAGGCACAATTGATCCTAACGTTTCATCGTCATGTGCAGATGATAGCTCTGAAGTAAAGTGTGGTGATGTTCATGGGAGTGAACCAGTCGTTAGTTCAAATGTTTCTGAACCATATTTTGAATCTTATTCTGAACCAACTGAGTCTGACATTGCTTTTACTCGTTCTTTGTTTGCGTCGTTTTCAGCTTATGTTTCGTCTTGTGAGCCTGTTGTTTTGGGCAAAACTGATGATGTTTGTGTTGATAATTTGAACAATAAGTGTGGTGATGATTGTTTTTCAGCTAATGTGTGTGATCCTAACGTTTCTAATGTTTCAGTTCATGAAAGTGTTACAGGTGAGGTCCCTCAGGACGCATTCAGTGAAACCACTAAAACAACTTCTCAAGAAAATCAAGAGTATCCTGATTCTTCTTCTGAATCTGTCTCAGTGGGTGTCCCTAATGTTGAATCGAGTGGGACCCCATTGGAAACAGTAGCTGAAAGTAAATCACAAGTAGATTCACATGATACGTGTGTTGATGAAACATGTGTTGATGAAACTTCTACATCTTCTGAAATTAAAACTGAACCAGATTTTTCAAAAGAAGAAGCGGTCACATTAACTGAAAAGTCACAAGAAAATGTTTCTAAAAGGGAAATTAAAACAGAAACTGAATCGTCTTTTCAAAATGATCCTGTTAAAATTATAAAAGACGAAAAACATCATCCGTCTGAATCTCATGATTGTGCTAGTTCTGATCAACAGGTACAGAAGAACTCAGAAAAGGCACATGGAACACAGGCAACGCAAGCTCGGTCATCTAGACCCACCTAATCAGCTACTGCTGCTGGCTGTCAGAATATCCACACATTGAAACGACAGACATGTTTCAACTGTGGAATTCCTGGACACATTGCTAGAAATTGTGTTCATCGTCCAAAAGTGCAACGAAATGCCAACACTCACTCGTGTGCTGATGTTTGTGAGCCGGTTCACAACAAGCAGAATGAGTCAAAGCAAGCAGATCAAAGTCAGGGGTATGCGAAGTCTGCTTATCAAGGACAATCACGATCTCATAAGGCTCGTGACAAGGTGATTGAAAGCTCCAATATGGGAGAAAAGATGAAAAATGGTGCTCAGAGCAACAAGACTTCTGCAAACAACAAATACAAGCACCCCAATTCGTCTTCATCTAAGAGAAATGTGCAGTCACATCCAACGCAAAAAGGACCGGTTTGTCCTTCAGGACCTGCTAGAGCGAATCAAGCGGCTCAAAACGTCTTTCCGGTGAAAAGACAAACTTGCTACAACTGTGGCATTGCGGGTCACATTGCTAGAAACTGCACAAGGCGTCCCTACGTACCCTACTATATGCAAAATCAGAGGGTTACACCATAGGACAACTACCATTCTAAGCCAATGAAGGTATCTTCACCTAAGGCAATGAAGAATGTGAATCCCACGGTTAAACCTTCTGATGGGGATTGGAATGCTGCTAAAGCAAAAAGAAAACAAGCTTTGAAACCTACAAAAATTTTGAAAAATAACAAGGTTGATAAGCCAAATGTTTTGCCAAAGGCATCTAAGAAACTAGAAAAGCCTAAACAAATTTGGAGAGCAAAACAAAAAGCAGCTACGTCTCCAATCCTTGAAACAAAAGGGGACTTGTGTTTGAAGGAAGTGTCTTATTTTGATGCTTCAGGAAATCCCAGGACCACGATGGCCTGGGTACCCATGTCTTACTAATCTCCTTACTTTTCAGGAACAACCAAGGAGGAGCTGTTGACAATCTCTGGAATGTTGATAGCGGTTGTTCTAGAGATAAAAACGGGTAACATTTCACTGTTGCAAAAAGTTCAAATTTTTTTTTACAGATGATATGTTTCCTTTGGAGGAGATAAAAGAAGTAAGAAATGATCAGCAAAAGGTATCGTTTAAATTCAGTACTTTGATTTGAATTTGATTAGTCTTCAATCTAATGATAGAACGGTTAAACAAAAATATTTTTCTCTCTTTTTCTTAGTTTATAACCTTGTATATAAAGTGTCCTTTCTCTTGTAAAGGGTAAATTTGCGCAAAAATCCAAGATTTATGCACAAATTTAGGGGGAGAGAGAGACATATATAGAGTTTAGAGGGAGAAAATGAGAAAAATACAAAAACATTAGAAAAATGAAAAAGCCAAAAAGAAAAATTGCATGTTCTTGGGAAGTGAAATAAATGTTCGTGTTAAAGGGTTTGACTAACACATGTAAGGTGCCATAGCTGAAAAGACTAGGATCTACTGCGATATGTTGATAGGCTTGACGCTCAACATGATAAAAGATACTAAGTGATATAAACATAACGAACTATGTACCATGTGGGTAACATACCAATGGCATATGATTTTATGGTCTTAAATCCTGCGTTGATAGATAGCCAATATCTGAGGTTTCGGGTCTTTATATTGTTGAATCATCCGGGGATATCTTGGTTGTTCTTCTGCTTAGAACTAAAATTGTACATGACCCCAGGAAAGAAAGTCACTTGGAATTAGCTCATTTCTATTTGAATGTCTGTATGTTGTCCCGATACACACAATTTTGATCTGATTCTGAAATCTTCTCTGAAAAAGTCGTGTACCTCCTCTGCTGCATCCAGATACATGCTGACCTGGAGGTGCTAGGCAACGACAGCTTCTGCTGCATCCAGATACATGCTGACCTAGCTGTACATTGTCGCGCTGTAGATCTAATACACCCGAAAGAGGCCCTCTAGTGCCCAAAAGAAACCCCAAGAAACCTATATCAAATTGAGAAAAACTCATTTGATCTGTATATTATACCATCTCTGCAAAAGATCTATTCTGTTCTTTTCTCAACCTACTCCCAGTTAAGATTTCAGAAATCTGGATTGGACTTGTGAAATATGTGGTAGGGAAGATACTTGCATGATAGAGTGTGCTGTTTATATTTCCGGGATTTGATTGGTATTTATTTGGGTGTTCATTGTTAAGAAATCAAAACATGATAAAACAGATTATATGCAGACCTAGACACAGTCAGGATATCTTAAAGGATGTCATCAGTATACTCACCTGCTACGATGAATCGTTGTGCTTACCTTGATCGCGGGAGTATGCCTTGGAATGGGAAACACGGGTATAATAGTATAATATTAACTTAAGCATATCACGAAGTTGAAAAATTGAAAGTTGAGCGTTAAAGTTTAAGTGGACAAACATATTGGCAATCGCATAGACCAGTTTGATCAGGCTCGTACTAAAAAGTGTTCCTTAGTCTGCCTGAGAACGAATTTTGATCCCATTGCAATTGTAATTGTATATTATGGTAGTTGTTTATATTTTGAGTTTTTATTTGTTTTTAGTTCTTAAAATTAAAAAAATTAAAAAAAAAAATAGAAAAATTCAAAATTCCAAAAATAGTGTGTTTATTTGTTTCTCTTAAAATTAAAAAAATAACTGTTCTTGAAGATTTGACTGATCATCAAAAGTTGAAAGAATTTAAATTGTGAAATCCGAGTACAAGTACTTGGATGTACCTAGTGTTCATATGGTACTCTCCCTGTTGCATAAGAAATGTTTGCTTATGATTTTGTGAGCATGTGCAGAACTTGATTTCAATCAAGAACAGGGTTGATGAAGACTGAGATGCTGTTAGTTGCTGAAGAAGTCCAAAGCATCACAACAACAAGATGTACCTGAGTCAGAAGAACCGGATACGAGACGTCGTCTGACAATGAAAGTGCATTTGAAGAAGTACCATGGACCTGCTTGAAAGACAAAGACTAAAGAAGAAAAGAGTTGCTGAGAATCCTCCTCTCACATTCTTTTTGACAAAGATTTTCAAGCAAAGCTGATCGTGATCCTGATATGAAGCTAACCACAAAATCTGAAGAAAGAGACCCAGTGCTGAGAGTTCAGAAGTCAAGAACTTCCACTACATCTGCAGCATAGTGTCAACCATAGATTTCATTGAAGACGTTGCTGAATTCAAGTTATGAAGACAATTTGATGGCATCAGTCTAGGGGGAGATTGTTAGGCCCTGAAGTGTGAGACGCATCAAATTAATCCAACGGGCTATGGTTACGAACTGGGCCTTACCGGGTTAGTTTATATTAGGTTTTGGACCTTTATAGGTCACTTGGGCCAAGCTTTAGGCCATGTGGGCCAAGCAGGCCCAAGGGGAGTCCATGTAGGGACTTGGGCTTAAGTTAGTATATAAACAAGTTTTAGACTTGTTTTAGGGTTTGATCTTGATTGTTACAGATTTCCTAGAGAGAGAGCTAGAGAATTCGATTTAGTTGTGAACACTTGTACCAGACGGTTTTGCTTTTCAAGTAATAGAATCGTGTGCAAGTGTTTAAAGGTGATTCGGTATTGTTCTTGCTTTTCATATTTTTCGGTTTATCTTGAATCATCTTGTGATTGGATTCCGCACTCTCACAAGATTAGGTTTGATATCATTGAAAGATCCGGTTTACGGGACTTACATAAACAACTCTTCTGATCGACTCATTCGGGTCACACGACGATCCTACATCATAAAAGATTGCCCAAAGGGGAAAAACGCTCAGGCTCGAGCATTTGTGATTGGAGCAAGGAACGCACGCGAGGACCCTAATGTGGTCACCGGTACGGTTCTCGTTAACAATCACTTTGCATTCATATTATTTGACACCGGTGCCGATTATAGTTTCATTTTTGTGGAATTTAAACGTATGCTTGGGATAGAGTCTAGTAGATTGGGTATTCCTTATTCCATAGAACTAGCCAATGGTAAACTTGTTGAATCGGGCGAAGTTGTTAGAGGCTGCACATTAGAACTTGGTGAGCGAAGTTTTAGCATCGACCTCTTACCTATTCAATTGGGTAGCTTCGATGTAGTAGTCGGAATGGACTGGTTGTCCAAGAACAAGGCTGAAGTTGTTTGTCACGAGAAGATCATTCGCATCCCTCTAGCAAATGATGAAACTCTCATCGTACACGGAGAAAAACGAGATGCGCCTCTACAAATCATCAGTTGTATGAAGGCACAGAAGTGCTTAAGGAAAGGATGTGTTGCCTTCCTAGCACACGTTGTAGATAAGAAGGCTGTGGAGCCGAAACTCGAAGACATTCCTGTGGTGAAGGAATTCCCTGATGTTTTTCCCGAAGATCTGCCAGGACTACCTCCGCAACAACAAGTCAAATTCCGTATAGACTTGGTTCCAGGAGCTGCTCCTGTAGCCAAGGCACCCTATCGGCTTGCACCATCCGAAATGCAAGAATTATCTACACAACTTCAGGAGTTGTTGGGTAAAGGATCCATAAGGCCAAGCTTCTCGCCTTGGGGAGCTCCAGTATTGTTCGTGAAGAAGAAGGATGGAACACTACGGATGTGTATCGATTACAGAGAATTGAACAAGCTCACAATCATGAATCGGTACCCGCTACCGAGGATTGATGACTTATTTGATCAGTTGCAAGGATCAAGCTACTATTCCAAGATCGATCTTCGACCTGGATACCATCAGTTAAGGATTCAAGAGGAAAGCGTACCAAAGACTGCATTCAGAACACACTATGGGCATTACGAGTTCCTTGTAATGCCATTCGGACTGACGAACGCGCCAGCGGTATTTATGGATCTGATGAACTGCGTATGCAAACCATATCTCGATAAATTCGTGATTGTATTTATCGATGATATCCTGATTTACTCGCGAACGAAAGAAGAGCACGAGCAACACCTCAGAACCATTCTGGAACTACTGAAGAAAGAGAAACTTTAAGCAAAGTTTTCAAAGTGCGAATTTTGGATTCGCAAAGTACAATTTCTTGGTCACGTTGTAAACGAGAAGGGCATTCATGTAAACCCATCCAAGATTGAAGCAATAAAGAATTGGGAAGCCCCCAAAACCCGAACTGAAGTTCGACAATTTTTGGGCTTAGCAGGCTATTACCGATGGTTTATTGAGAATTTCTCAACGATAGCTCAACCGCTAACTACCCTTACGCAGAAAGACAAGAAATACGACTGGGGTAACAAGCAGGAAGAAGCCTTCCAACTGCTCTAAAATAAGCTATGCAATGCACCGATACTATCCTTACCCGAAGGCACTGTTAGTGCACCTACGTCTGCTGACTACGTCTTTATCAAGTCTTGAAGATTGATTAGAACAAGAAATGACACGGAATCCTAGAATAGATGTTTTGTTCAGGATCGCTTATTTGTACCTAGACTAGGATCGCTCATGTGTTAGTATGATGTTCTGGATCGCCTATAGGGTAGTGAATAGGATCGCTTATATGGTCTTGATCTAGGATCGCTTATATGGACTGCCATATAAGCGACCCAAGATGCCTATATATACTAGGGGCGATCCAAACACATAGTAACGGTGTATTTCTTCTGGTGAGCCACGAAGTGCTGCCGAAGTGCTGTCAGAACTTGTATTTGTGTTTAATATCAATACAACAACAATATTAGAGTGAATACGGCTTCAATTGCACCAGATTATTAGTTTCCGCCTCTTAATCTGGACGAGAGCTTCTCTGAACGACTCATTGGGTCAGCAAACGATCCTACAAGTGGTATCAGAGCTCAGGAGGAGGAGTTCTTGCCATTGTATCTGCTATTCTTCTAATTTTCTACACTTTCTTCATTTTTTTCAAAATTTTTCACGGTAAAACAAGCTCAAAATCACACAATGCACTCGGAAACATGAATTAACAAATCCTTGAAGTTTTCAGAACTAAAATTGAAGTAGAAACAGAGATTTTAGGTGATTTGTTATTTCAGGATCGCTCAAAAGATGACGTAAGCCTTTGAACCGCTCAAAAGTGCATGTTTGGACCGCTCATTGAACCTATTTTTAGTGGATCGCTCGAAATTTGGTTATGGACCGCTTTTAGTGACAAGTTTGAACCGCTCGAACAGACATAATGCTTGGACCGCTCCAAAACACAAAGCTTGAACCGCTCGAATTGAACATCTTGTGAACCGCTCAAATGAACTAGGTGTGAACCGCTCGAACAACTGATAATTGAACCGCTCAAACAATTGATCTTGGATCGCTCGAACGGTTGTTTATTGGATCGTTTATTTGGATCGCTCGAACGGTTGTATATTGGATCGCTCATTTGGATAATCAGTCAATTCATTGGACCGCTTTTGTGAACAGATTGCAAAAAAATTTGAAAATCTTTGTGAATTAGTGAACATTTGAAAGATGGATACTGATTTTTATAATGCTTTTGCTACTCCGACCTCGATTACTCAAAGTGCTTTAATTGAAAATGAAATCGAAACGTCTCAAAAACCACCGAAACTCATGGATATTGATGATTACAACGTGTGGTCGGAACGATTCGGAAATTGGGTTGAAGCTTATCATCTTGACGCGTGGGAACACACTGAAGTACCATATACTAAACCCACAAAAGACAATGTTGAGAATGCTGCTCCGCTAACACTTAGAGAGATGGATACTGCACAGAAAAAGAAGTATCGAGATGAGAAATTGATGGTGAGTCTACTTCAGCAGGCGATAAAAGAAGATATTCTGATCTTGCTTCAACATGACGGAACTGCATTTTCGATTTGGACAGAGTTGGAAGCAAAGTTTACGGGAAGTGATGAAATGTTAAGGAACAAAATGTCTCTCATGAAAAAGGAATTTGATTTGTTTCGGGGATTGAAAAATGAAACCACCAAACAAATTATTGATCGATACTGTAATTTGGTGAGAAATATGACAAAGTTAGGTGTTAAGAAAAGCACTGATGAATTAGTTGAAAAACTTGCAGATGCTCTTCCACACGAAACATGGGGAACTTTTCTAATGATGCTAAAATCTAACAGAAAAGATTTCAGAGCTATGACTTTGGGAGATTTTATCAAGCATTTAGAAGCTCAAGAGATGGAGCAGAGAAAGATCGCTAGGATGAAGAATTACGATGGAGAGCAGGATATCAGTTTATACTACAAACATGGTGTTACTGATTCAACAAAGTTCTCTCCTAAGATCGAAACTGCTTACAGTGTTGAAGATTCTACTGAAAAGAAGACATCTCAGGGATCAAGCAGCAGCACAAGATTTTCATCTTTTGATCCTAACATCTCTGTAACAAAGAATGGTAGAAAACTTCAGTGTAACATTGTGTTAAGCCTTGAGAATGATCAAGACTACACTGAAGATATTGCAAAAAATCAAATGTCTTTGTTAGGGATGATTTTAGAATCTTATAGTTGTTTTGTTGCAGGAAAGATCGGAAATCCAATGCTCACAAAAGAGGATTACGATCAAATTGATGCTGAAGAAATGGAATTAATGGATATAAAATGGTGTATGGCGAGTGTGATGAGACGCGCTGAAAAGTTTAAACAAATTACCGGCCGTGATGATTTTCGTGATGCAAATGTTTCAGCTTTAGGTTTTGACAAATCTAAAGTTACATGTTTTCGTTGCAGGGAGAAGGGGCATTTCAAGAGGGAATGCAAAAACCGTGAAGCTACCGGTGCCCAGAATCCTTTCGGAAACAATGATTATCACAAGAAGGCCATTTATCATCAAATCACTCAACCAGCACAGCAGCATCAGGCACAAACAGCTCATGGAAGAGATGTGGTTGATAAAAAGGCTTGTGTTGTTAGTCAGGGAAAATATGATAATTTTACCTGGGAAAATTATCTTCCGAAAGAAAGCAAAGTGTGTGTAGCTGAACAAAATGACGAGAAGTTGGCTGAAGGATTTACTTGGGAGGATTTTTGTCCAGATCAAGACTTTGTGGCCAAAAATACTTCTCATGCTTTCTTTGCTAATGCTTATGATTTGAAATGTGCAGAAAGGTGCAGAAAAGTCATGGAAGCTGCAGAAGAGAGACGAAGAAAGCTCGAGGAGGAGGCTGAAGAGGAAGAGAGATTGAAGGAAGAAGCAAAAGCTGAGAAATTGAGAAGAGCTCGATTTTTAAATTCAAGCAAGACGGTCAAAGAGGTTCCTGAATTTGAGGTTAAAGTGGATGCTGAACCAATCATGGTCCAAGAAAAGTGTATGAACTGTGATTCGCTGATCAAGCAGAACAATGAATTGCTGCACAACATTCACAAGTTGAAAGAATCGTATGATACTATGAACAGAGAAATCAATAAATATACTGATTCTGATGGTGAACAAGCTGAAGCAATGAATACTTTGAAGATAGCTTATCTGAGACAGCTTGATACGGCAAATTATAACATAAAGAAATGTGCAGATCTCGAACTTGAGTTGGCAACACAAAAGATATAAACTGAGAAAGTTAAGAAATTATTAGACAGTTACTCATGTTCTACTTTTGTTGTTAACAGGATTTATCCAGTTGTGAAAGATTTGAAGACTTTTGAAGAAGTGAAGATATTTGAAGAAGAAAAAACCGTGACAAAAGATGAAGAAAAATTAAAGACTTCTGGTAAGAAACCGAGTGTATCTTATAACAGATGTCCGCCCCCAGTCGAAAATGGATATTCACCTCGAAATCCAAATTCAGAAAGAGTCAATCAAGCGATCAATTTGAAATGGGAGTCTGGGTCGTCGAATAACTTACCAGAAAGTATTGATGTCACATATACGTCATCAGACACTGATCATGAGTCAAAGTTGATAAAAAGTATGGTCGATCAAGTGTTAGACACAGATGACAATGAGGAATCAAAACTGAAGTCAAAACTCGAGTCAAAGTCTGGGTCCAGTGCGTCAAAGCCAACAGTTAAAAAGGACAAACGGGTTTATGATAAAGAGTTTTTACTTTCGAAATCTAATTTGAATGATGAATCAGTCAAAGTGGCATATACTTTGAAAGGTTCTGACAAATTATATTCAGACGAAAGTTTTCCAATAAGAAGTGTCAGAATTGAAATGATTCAAAAGGTTTTCAAAATGACAGAAATTAATATTTCTGAAATAAAAGATTTTAATCTTAATGGAAAATCTAAACAATACACTTCAAGAGATCAACAAAGAATCAACAAGAAAATGGGTTACAATTGTGGTTATAGTTTCCAAAAGAAACCAAACCATGATCGTAATTACAAAAAGAAAGGTCTTGGTTTTGCTCCACAGAAAAACTATAAAAATGAAAAAGTTTATAAACCAAAAACAATGTTTGTTGCAGGAAAAACTACAGAAGCTGAAAAAGAGAAATCATTCAGAAATCAGACAAATCAAGAATTCCTTGCTAAGAAGCAAGAGGGCATGAAGAAGAAAGAAGACCCGAAAAAGGTTGAAAAGAGATCTTGTTTTCAGTGTAAAGCTGTGGGTCATGTTGCGAAAGATTGTCCAAAGACATTTCGACCAAAACAAGAAGTCTCAAGAAAAATGAAAGAAAAAGTTGTTGAGAAGACTGAACTGTCAACCCGGAAGTTCACAGGCTTTGAGAATTCAACTTATGAGAAAGGAGAATGTTCAAAGAGTGCTTCCAAAAGAATAGACAATGCTACAAATCAGAAATGGGTTGTAAAAGGTTCAGGTAACAAGTCTGGTGATGAATCTGATTCCATAAAATCAGAGGAGCCACGTGTTGAGAAAAAGATTGAAAAGAAAGTCTCAAAAGTGGACGATGTGAATTTTCCGCCACTAAATGCTAAAAATTACAAATCTAAAATCGGAAAAGTTGACATTTCAAATCAGTTTTATTCTGACAAGAAGAAAATTGATGTTGAAAAAACTTTCAACGGAAATGTAAAACGCATCTTTGGAAAAATGGTCAGTGGTAAGGCCCAAAGCATTCAGGATTTTTATGCTTCCAAAGGATGGGTTTACAGGTCGGTTGAAAGAAACAATGAAAACGATGAGGTTACACCCAAGGAAGGTCAGGCTTGGGTAGATATATTTTTCAAAGAGTAAAAACCTGACTTGCCGGAGATCCCAAGATGGTATTGTGGATCATGAATCGGCATCTTTCTAAATCTGGTTGTGAAGTTGCAGGACTTGCCGGAACTCCCAGGTTTGTAAGCGAGGAGTAGGAATCGGCACCTTGAGAATTCAACCTAAATATGGTAATTGGTTGAAAAACAGGTTTGAAGAGCTTAAATTGCTAAACTTACTAGTGGTTGTATGTTTGTGATTGTTATTTTTGGTTCAGAACGAGAACCAGTTGATCTTACAAGTGGTTAAATCAGGGTCATTAAATTGGACTTGATTTAATTATCATTCAAGAATTTGGTAAACAAAGTGATGGTTTTGCCCCATTTTTACAAAAGGTAAAAGCAACTAAACTTATTTTCCGGAAAAACCATTCTGATTAAAACAAACTTAAGTGTTTTGAAATCATTATGGGAAAATAGTTTGTTGTGAGGGGGAGTTCTGATTGTTTAAGCCAAACGGATAGAGAATTGAGGTGTTTTGATATCAGTTGTCATGTTTTGTACAGTTTGTTTTTCAATTTTCTTTAGATGTATTTGAATTTTAGGGGGAGTAAGAATTTTTTTAGAAAATCCAAAAACATCAGAGATTTTGAAAACGACAAAAACATGATAAAAATCAAAAATGAGTTTTTGTTGCATAAAAGAGGAAATGATAGTACAACAGTGGACTATCACAGCACGCTAAAGAATTGTAAAGTCAAAATGTGATAAACAATCTTACTGCGGATGTGTCAGTAGATTTTCGCACATTTAGTAAATTGAAACGAGATATAAACCTAAATTTAACTTGCTTGATTTGTGGGTAACTATTCTTGGATATATGGGTAACCCCCGAAATCTTGTTTGAAAGGTCCCGTATTCTGAGATACTAGGTCTTTATACTCAGTGATATCTGGGGTATTATTCCGGGACTTCTGCTGTATGGATATACTGACCTAGTCCCCAAATAATACTTTCTGCAAAAAGCTTTGAAACATAAGCGCCGCCCTCAGCAAACTGATTAAACAATAAAATTGGTAATCTTTGCTGTTGTAAAAAAAGATCCTCTAAAGGGGACCCACCAAAAGTCGAAGCCGTCATCTCTCTGCGTATACGGAAGTATCGACCTGAGCTCTCACGGCCCTCGCACATTACCCCTTTACAGATATCATCTGTGGTATACTCACCTGTAAGACTGAATATTTGGGATCTGGATACGGGAGTATATTCAAGTGGAGTGATACACAATTAAGTTTAAGTCTCTAAAACATTAATATCGTATCTCAAATCGATTGAAATTTGTGTTGAAAATTTAAGTGGACAAACATACTGATAATCTAGGTAAATTGTTTAGAACTTATCATGTAATCAAGCTTAACGGTGTTCGTGATATGTTTCAAAACTGATATGATCCTCTTGCACAAACTCACAAAATATTGTTTGTAAATATTTTTTTTGCGCATTTACTTTCATTCAGAAAATCCAAAAAGATTTTTAGTGTGTTTTAGCATAAATTTTGAAAAATCAAAAAGATTTTCGACAACTGGTGTTGAGATGCTGAGTTTCGAAATTCAAAGTGCTAAACTTGAAGAACTGGTTTGGGAAGTGTTTGTGTGTAGATGGTAAAATTGTTTTGATTAACTAGTAATGTTCTTGAATGCAAAAATCATTATTGTTGATTGGTTCTATATAGTTTCTAAAATTGTTGAAAAGTTTATCTTTATAGAAACTTATGGTTGGGTAGAGATTGTGCAGGTGTTAAAGAGCCAGGTTTCGATCTAGAACCTGATGGGAGCCTGTTAAAGATCTCAGAACCAGTGAAAGATTAACTTCCAGACTACGATCCCAGCTGTGTGAGAGGGGGAGTCTGAAGACACCGAGTCAACATTCAAGAGAGAAGAGTTTGTTGATGATGAAGATAGAGAACGAGGATGCTTGAAATGACAAATATTTCAGAGGCAGATTGTCGACTGATGAAGCTTGTAGATTGCAGACTGGAATGAAGACATTGATGAAGACTCCGTCAACATCCGAGGGGGAGTTTGTTAGTGCACCTACGTCTGCTGACTACGTCTTTATTAAGTCTTGAAGATTGATTAGAACAAGAAATGACACGGAATCCTAGAATAGATGTTTTGTTCAGGATCGCTTATTTGTACCTAGACTAGGATCGCTCATGTGTCAGTATGATGTTCTGGATCGCCTATAAGGTAGTGAATAGGATCGCTTATATGGTCTTGATCTAGGATCGCTTATATGGACTGCCATATAAGCGACCCAAGATGCCTATATATACTAGGGGCGATCCAAACACATAGTAACGGTGTATTTCTTCTGGTGAGCCACGAAGTGCTGCCGAAGTGCTGTCAGAACTTGTATTTGTGTTTAATATCAATACAATAGCAATATTAGAGTGAATACGGCTTCAATTGCACCGGATTATTAGTTTCCGCCTCTTAATCTGGATGAGAGCTTCTCTGAACGACTCATTGGGTCAGCAAACGATCCTACAAGTGGTATCAGAGCTCAGGAGGAGGAGTTCTTGCCTTTGTATCTGCTATTCTTCTGATTTTCTACACTTTCTTTAGATGTAGAAAATCCAAAAACATCAGAAATTTTGAAAACGACAAAAACATGATAAAAATCAAAAATGAGTTTTTGTTGCATAAAAGAGGAAATGATAGTACATCAGTGGACTATCACAGCACGCTAAAGAATTGTAAAGTCAAAATGTGATAAACAATCTTACTGCGGATGTGTCAGTAGATTTTCGCACATTTAGTAAATTGAAACGAGATATAAACCTAAATTTAACTTGCTTGATTTGTGGGTAACTATTCTTGGATATATGGGTAACCCCCGAAATCTTGTTTGAAAGGTCCCGTATTCTGAGATACTAGGTCTTTATACTCAGTGATACCTGGGGTATTATTCCGGGACTTCTGCTGTATGGATATACTGACCTAGTCCCCAAATAATACTTTCTGCAAAAAGCTTTGAAACATAAGCGCCGCCCTCAGCAAACTGATTAAACAATAAAATTGGTAATCTTTGCTGTTGTAAAAAAAGATCCTCTAAAGGGGACCCACCAAAAGTCGAAGCCGTCATCTCTCTGCGTATACGGAAGTATCGACCTGAGCTCTCACGGCCCTCGCACATTACCCCTTTACAGATATCATCTGTGGTATACTCACCTGTAAGACTGAATATTTGGGATCTGGATACGGGAGTATATTCAAGTGGAGTGATACACAATTAAGTTTAAGTCTCTAAAACATTAATATCGTATCTCGAATCGATTGAAATTTGTGTTGAAAATTTAAGTGGACAAACATACTGATAATCTAGGTAAATTGTTTAGAACTTATCATGTAATCAAGCTTAACGGTGTTCGTGATATGTTTCAAAACTGATATGATCCTCTTGCACAAACTCACAAAATATTGTTTGTAAATATTTTTTTTTGCGCATTTACTTTCATTCAGAAAATCCAAAAAGATTTTTAGTGTGTTTTAGCATAAATTTTGAAAAATCAAAAAGATTTTCGACAACTGGTGTTGAGATGCTGAGTTTCGAAATTCAAAGTGCTAAACTTGAAAAACTGGTTTGGGAAGTGTTTGTGTGTAGATGGTAAAATTGTTTTGATTAACTAGTAATGTTCTTGAATGCAAAATCATTATTGTTGATTGGTTCTATATAGTTTCTAAAATTGTTGAAAAGTTTATCTTTATAGAAACTTATGGTTGGGTAGAGATTGTGCAGGTGTTAAAGAGCCAGGTTTCGATCTAGAACCTGATGGGAGCCTGTTAAAGATCTCAGAACCAGTGAAAGATTAACTTCCAGACTACGATCCCAGCTGTGTGAGAGGGGGAGTCTGAAGACACCGAGTCAACATTCAAGAGAGAAGAGTTTGTTGATGATGAAGATAGAGAACGAGGATGCTTGAAATGACAAATATTTCAGAGGCAGATTGTCGACTGATGAAGCTTGTAGATTGCAGACTGGAATGAAGACATTGATGAAGACTCCGTCAACATCCGAGGGGGAGTTTGTTAGTGCACCTACGTCTGCTGACTACGTCTTTATTAAGTCTTGAAGATTGATTAGAACAAGAAATGACACGGAATCCTAGAATAGATGTTTTGTTCAGGATCGCTTATTTGTACCTAGACTAGGATCGCTCATGTGTCAGTATGATGTTCTGGATCGCCTATAAGGTAGTGAATAGGATCGCTTATATGGTCTTGATCTAGGATCGCTTATATGGACTGCCATATAAGCGACCCAAGATGCCTATATATACTAGGGGCGATCCAAACACATAGTAACGGTGTATTTCTTCTGGTGAGCCACGAAGTGCTGCCGAAGTGCTGTCAGAACTTGTATTTGTGTTTAATATCAATACAATAGCAATATTAGAGTGAATACGGCTTCAATTGCACCGGATTATTAGTTTCCGCCTCTTAATCTGGATGAGAGCTTCTCTGAACGACTCATTGGGTCAGCAAACGATCCTACAAGTGGTATCAGAGCTCAGGAGGAGGAGTTCTTGCCTTTGTATCTGCTATTCTTCTGATTTTCTACACTTTCTTTAGATGTAGAAAATCCAAAAACATCAGAAATTTTGAAAACGACAAAAACATGATAAAAATCAAAAATGAGTTTTTGTTGCATAAAAGAGGAAATGATAGTACATCAGTGGACTATCACAGCACGCTAAAGAATTGTAAAGTCAAAATGTGATAAACAATCTTACTGCGGATGTGTCAGTAGATTTTCGCACATTTAGTAAATTGAAACGAGATATAAACCTAAATTTAACTTGCTTGATTTGTGGGTAACTATTCTTGGATATATGGGTAACCCCCGAAATCTTGTTTGAAAGGTCCCGTATTCTGAGATACTAGGTCTTTATACTCAGTGATACCTGGGGTATTATTCCGGGACTTCTGCTGTA
This sequence comes from Helianthus annuus, assembly GCF_002127325.2. Classification (NCBI taxonomy): domain Eukaryota; kingdom Viridiplantae; phylum Streptophyta; class Magnoliopsida; order Asterales; family Asteraceae; genus Helianthus; species Helianthus annuus. The sequence goes on along the minus strand of NC_035440.2, from coordinate 77,297,182 downwards.
TGGATATACTGACCTAGTCCCCAAATAATACTTTCTGCAAAAAGCTTTGAAACATAAGCGCCGCCCTCAGCAAACTGATTAAACAATAAAATTGGTAATCTTTGCTGTTGTAAAAAAAGATCCTCTAAAGGGGACCCACCAAAAGTCGAAGCCGTCATCTCTCTGCGTATACGGAAGTATCGACCTGAGCTCTCACGGCCCTCGCACATTACCCCTTTACAGATATCATCTGTGGTATACTCACCTGTAAGACTGAATATTTGGGATCTGGATACGGGAGTATATTCAAGTGGAGTGATACACAATTAAGTTTAAGTCTCTAAAACATTAATATCGTATCTCGAATCGATTGAAATTTGTGTTGAAAATTTAAGTGGACAAACATACTGATAATCTAGGTAAATTGTTTAGAACTTATCATGTAATCAAGCTTAACGGTGTTCGTGATATGTTTCAAAACTGATATGATCCTCTTGCACAAACTCACAAAATATTGTTTGTAAATATTTTTTTTGCGCATTTACTTTCATTCAGAAAATCCAAAAAGATTTTTAGTGTGTTTTAGCATAAATTTTGAAAAATCAAAAAGATTTTCGACAACTGGTGTTGAGATGCTGAGTTTCGAAATTCAAAGTGCTAAACTTGAAAAACTGGTTTGGGAAGTGTTTGTGTGTAGATGGTAAAATTGTTTTGATTAACTAGTAATGTTCTTGAATGCAAAATCATTATTGTTGATTGGTTCTATATAGTTTCTAAAATTGTTGAAAAGTTTATCTTTATAGAAACTTATGGTTGGGTAGAGATTGTGCAGGTGTTAAAGAGCCAGGTTTCGATCTAGAACCTGATGGGAGCCTGTTAAAGATCTCAGAACCAGTGAAAGATTAACTTCCAGACTACGATCCCAGCTGTGTGAGAGGGGGAGTCTGAAGACACCGAGTCAACATTCAAGAGAGAAGAGTTTGTTGATGATGAAGATAGAGAACGAGGATGCTTGAAATGACAAATATTTCAGAGGCAGATTGTCGACTGATGAAGCTTGTAGATTGCAGACTGGAATGAAGACATTGATGAAGACTCCGTCAACATCTGAGGGGGAGTTTGTTAGTGCACCTACGTCTGCTGACTACGTCTTTATCAAGTCTTGAAGATTGATTAGAACAAGAAATGACACGGAATCCTAGAATAGATGTTTTGTTCAGGATCGCTTATTTGTACCTAGACTAGGATCGCTCATGTGTCAGTATGATGTTCTGGATCGCCTATAGGGTAGTGAATAGGATCGCTTATATGGTCTTGATCTAGGATCGCTTATATGGACTGCCATATAAGCGACCCAAGATGCCTATATATACTAGGGGCGATCCAAACACATAGTAACGGTGTATTTCTTCTGGTGAGCCACGAAGTGCTGCCGAAACATTGGGTCAGCAAACGATCCTACAGGCACTAAAGACTTCGTGGTATACTGCGACGCTTCACGACAAGGTTTGGGTTGCGTGCTTATGCAGCGTCAAAAAGTCATCGCTTACGCTTCAAGACAATTGAAGGTGCATGAAAGAAATTATACTACTCATGACCTAGAGCTAGGCGCAGTGGTGTTAGTGCATATGTCTATTGACTTCGTCTTGTATCGAGTCTTGTAATAGAAATGATAGATCTAGGACACTAGTACGAGGAAAATGGGAAATTGGCTAAAAAAGTCATTTCACACGAAATAGCCATTTCGTGCGAAATACCCATTTCATGCGAAATAGCAAGTGACCATTTCGTGCGAAACCAACTTGTGTCATTTCGTGCAAAATACGTCATTTCGTTTGAAATTGTCAGTTAGCATTTCAGATCATTGATAGTGTTGTCGGACATAGTAATAGAAGAAATCAGTGGTCCAATTAAATCCCATTAGGAACATCACGTGAACAATTGTAATCGGCCCAATTATCAACAGCCAGTATTAAATACAAATTTTGTGGCCCAATCAAATTGAATTGTGATTTAGTATTGTCGGACATAAATTCAGATTTGCATGTTGTAAGATTGCATGTGTCAGACCCGAAATTGATCCGATGCATGTGCTTTGACTTTGATTTAAGTGGCCCAATGCTTGCGTAGTAGTGTCAGGTCCATTTATTACAAAGTGTTGAGGTCCAAGTAGATGCAATCTAAAACACCCGTATTTGCGTCTAGAAGGAATGACATCCGAAAGACGCTAAAAACATAAACTTTTAAAATGTACAAATCTTTTACAACTTAAAAGGAAAAAAAAACACTAGTATCATTATCACGTGATTTTAACGAAATTTGGGCATGACCCGTCCGTAAGACGAATATATCCCTGTATTAACCATTAACAAACAAACAAATTTACGACCCGTTCAACTAGACACGACTAAGACCATACACCAAGTATTAGCAAGTGTAACTACTAACAATGTCATTCCAAAAACGGAAATTTGACCCAAAACATTAATATATAATAGCGGAAGCGCTTGATGTTCATAAAGTGTGCATATGCTCGCTCCAATTTGCCAAGTCGCCAACATTGAGGATTTACCTACATTTGACATAACAAATAGGTTAGTATTTCGCCACTAACAATTTTCGGTAATAACCCATTTATTTCTTTTTCGGATAAGCATCATTCAGTTACTTTACTAACCGTTAAACGGTTCCTTACATGCTTGTCTCAAATAGAGGCTAAGCATACTTTACTTAACATACCCGTTAGGAACGGATACTAGCATCATTACATCACCTTCATTCGATTTGTTCATAATGAACAATCATAGCCATTTCATTCTTACATCATACCCCGATCCGAGAAAAATGGATCGGGTAGGCTTTCGTCCATCGCATACATAACTTCCCATACCCGGTTCAACTAAAAGAACCGGATATGATGCATTATCTTTCATATCTTCTACATTCCTTACAATCCGTTATGACGGACCTTACTTATACTTTCGAAAAATCATAGAATTCAATTACCACAATTGAAGCATAACGACACAATTAGATTGAGATTATAATGCATATAATATCATAATAGAAATAGGGTGTACACTAACGTACCTCGGTCTTGATTTCCTTCTTGCTTTGTGCGACTCGAACTCTCCTCCTTTATCCCTATACATTAACATGTTTACATTAAAATCTTTTCATTCCATTCTTACTTGTCACTACTACTTTTGGGATAAAGCATCATAACTCATTATAAGTGTTATGTACATACTTAAGACATGATTATCATATATGTGATTCAAGTCAAAAGTGCAGAATTTCTAGTTGAGGCATTTTATCGAACACTTGGCGTACGTACTACTAACAATGCATCATGTACAAGTGTTCAATTCATAATCCTACTAGTTCTTATCATAATTCAACAAAAATCATAATTTCACATAGTATTCATCCTTTTAACAGCCTATTTATCAACGATAAAATTCAAGCATGTTTCCATCACAACATTCTAACAATTGCTACTCCTACACATTAATCATTCATCATAATCATTTCACACAAATGGGGTTTTTCCTACTTAAAACACTAAGATGAGTAATCTCAACATAATCCTTGTTCTGTAGTGATAATCTAACTAAAAATCATTCAATTTCTCATTTAACTTCAAGATTGGGTAAAACCCACTTTCTTCATAATCACCAAATCTCAAATTCGACTTACCGTTTGTTAAGAAAGGTTAGATGGTCGAGAATTGAGCTTCATGCATCAACTAAACCTTGAAATCCCTTATTAATTGCTGGATTTTTGATCAACTAGGGTTTACCCCCTTTTTTCCCTTCTGGTCGTCGAACTCCAACACACCCAGATGTGTGTTTTTGAGTTTTTATTATTACTATAACTCATCTTTCCATTTTACCACATTCAGCCCCCTTGTAATTTGTAATGGTTTATTTTTAGACATTTCCCATTCTTTTTCACAAGTTTAGTCCCTCTAATTACTTAGATTGTTTATTTGTCAAATAACCTTCCTTCTAATCAAGTTACTAACATAAATACTTAACTAGGTCAAATATAACAAGACTAGATATTTTAGGTAACATAAATGATTTGCATATTTTGGGGTGTTACAAGTCTACCCCCCTTAAAGGAGGTTTCATCCCCGAAACCTTTCTCATCCCAATTAGACCACTTCTACTCTTACTTTTTCATCTATTCATTCACGATGCTTAATACAACATAGACACATTCGGGATCTTGGCAAGAGTTTCATTCATGCATAAACGTATTTGTACGCATTGTCCCTCCATTCTTAAATCAAGTAAATTACTTTCATAATCACATATATGTCAGAATCTGATCCAGAGCTCTTATTAGTGTCGTTTTCACTTTATAATGCTAGTTCCCAGCATACATCATCACTAGCGGTTCGTTCATTGAAATTTATTCCCAATGTATACTATTGGTCGTACAAGCTTATGCTTACGGCTTGTTTCTACCTTTCTAAATAAGCGTAACATATTCATACATTTACTAATATAAATAAATCGATTTATTTCATTCCGCACACGAATCATGCACTATATAATTTATTATTGTAATCATGAGCAACCCCATTATCCCATTACTAACGTTCTTCTAATTTCTTTCTTGTTCACATGAGGGCTTAGCATAACATTATACGTATTCTATAAACATTTAATGACTTAGTGGTACTAATACAAAACTACCCACTTCCTAATTACCTTTTCATACTTAATACGAGTATAAGGCATCATTCTATGGTTACTACCGTCACTTGAACTAATTACAAATTTGAGTTTAGCCTCAAATTTAATCCTTCGCACACTTTATTATTAGCTTCTTGCATGAACTACTTATGATAAGAACTGGGTATGATGTGTACGAGCACCATACGAGCGTTTAACGAGTTCAGTTCAAACTTTCACTTAAGGCCTTTAGATCTCCCTCTCAATGACATTCATACCTTCTCACGCTGACCATTACAGGTCGATTATTGTATACCATACCATAATTATTCTACCATTCATTTTGTTCACTTTTACAAATAAATCTACGGATTCTTAATCATTAATCAAGAACTAAACATTTTACTAACCTGGCCTTTAGTGCATAAGTCAGTTATCCGTGTGCCGGGTCGATCCGCTTCTTTATATGTACCTTCTGTACCAGAATTGGTCTCATTCATTCATGAAATATGCTCCCACTGGTGAGCATCCTTCCACTAGCTTCATTACTATCATCTCACTAAGAATTCCATCATATTTATCTATAAATAAATAGTTAGTACGTAACCTTTTATAATCGCGTCCTACAGGGTGTTTGTTCGCCTATTGCCTCTTTCACAATTTTCTTATATACATGCTAAAACATATAATGCATTCCATTTCTTACATACTATCCTTTCATTTTATTGTCTATTTCGTCAACTTTCGCAGTTTGAACTCTCAAGATCAGACTAACACCCCCTTACCTATTGTGGTCGCATCGAGGTACATGTTCGTACCTTATACTTGCATAATTGCGAGGACTTCATTTATTTCATTTGACCTTTCAGAAGTCTAATTATAAGCATATTCTCACATATGGGTATCAGTTATCCTATCCTGACACACCATTCTCTAGTCGAGCCCTATGCTCCTATTAAAAATATAATCTTTTTATACCTACCTGACGCGGGTCAGAACCCTTGACTCGTCATTCATACTTTGCGACGGTTAATACTTTCCAAACTGTGACAATGCACGCCCATACATTATGCTCACCTATAAGTAATAAACTTGACAAATCGAACATTAAATACCGGGTTCAAATGGCGATCACCATTTGACCCGTATGACTCATTTGAGTCTCGTTTTTAGTTTCTATTCTTATTCGTTTAATCCGTCTTCCTTTACGGATTCAAACTTTTAATTCATTACCTTTCATTCTTACTGGTTGACCCGTGCTTGCTTAGGGTTTCAACCTTTCATTCCTTACATGGTCGAATCCATTTCTCAGATTCAAACATTTGCCTCCGTACCTTCCTTTCTTCTGCCGTATCATTTACCATGTCATTTCTTACGAAACGTTTTCATTTTAATCTTCTACATTCAACTTCGAGTGTTGGGTCCTATCACTTAATTCCATGTCCTATTTCATGTAGCGCGTCTCGATGCGACACTTTACATCCTATTTCTAGCGGTGTTCCCACCCTTCTTTCTTTAGTTTATCTTACATTCAATCACAGGCTTATACTTTTCGTTCTTATCCTTCTTTCTTTCTTATATTGATCCGTTGCTTTAAGAATCATTAGCCCCCTTTTTGCTAGCTTGACCGGACATAAGTGAGGTGATTCCCATGTTTTTCTCGAGCTTCGGTCAATACATGACCATCCTTTAATATACCATTTCCATTTGTTTGTTCACCGCATTAGGTATTAATTCACCTACGTTCTCTAATATGTCTTTTACTAATGAGTATCCTATTTAACACGTATTTCTTACGTAATACTTCCAGCATTTGTAAGTAATTATTATTCAATGACTTCTACAATATAACCTTTTAAGGTCAACCACCACCCAGTACTTTTGTATATAAGTATTGTAGTACAGGTTGTTCTTACTTTCAATTCGAACACACTTACAAAACGCCTTTAGCTAACATCTGAACTATTATCCTTTCCATACCTTTCATTAACATTACCAAGTTCTCATTTATTTATACGTTCCAATTAATTTCAATTATTCTAACACACATACATCTTTATGTAAATACATTCGAATTGATTACAAATTCACCTTCCTTTAGCGTCTATGTTCATGCTTACTTTATTACTTCCTCTTAACCCTTTTTACCATCCATACTCAAGTAAATTGACAGGATTCCCATCATTACATATCAGTACTTTCGTAATATCATTAGTTTATGTGAGCATATATACGACTGTTCACTTTCTTTCTATCCATACGTTAATCGACCGTTGTTAGTAGAATTTCGTATAAGTGAGACGTTCATTAACAATTATATCATTTCAAATTCATACAACTAAACTATCATCCATCATAACACGTAATTCATCTAGTACGTAACACATTAACTCTTTACTTAAACAATTGTGTCTAATGGCCATCTCATAATATTCCTATACTGTTGACCTTCAGAACGTCAACTGTCTCGTTTACACACTTCAAACCTTTGAACATGTATACATCTAAATATGGTAGGTCATAATAATAATATCCTGTGTATCTCATACTCGTATTGTACGTCATGTACAATTTACGTGATCCTCTAAACAATACACATATACATTCACACACACGTATTTTCACATGCTAATGCTCCATTATTCTACAATTAGCAAATTTCATTCGAAACAACTATATAACATAATTTCAACACGTCCTTTACTAATTAGCTCGTATGATTCACATTTAGCACATATCCGCCTCTTAATCATACTAAAGCAAATCCTTAAATACACGTAAGCTTCACACCATTCATGTACAAGGTACAAGCCTCTAATGCATAATTCTATCAAAGCATACATTCATCCAAATTTTCATATGAATTCCAACTCCACTTTATACATTCGTCATTTATTTCATACCATTCCATACATTACATTCGAATTTAATTTTTTTTCTTACTTTATCGTCGACGATCTACATAACTTTTCATAACTTATTATATCTTCTTATAACTTGACAGGAACATAAAACGGGCATTTCTGAGAAGTATGGAAACTTAAATCATAATTCACAAGCTTTCAATACATCGTAGTTCTTTAGTCCGTATTTACTTCATTCGCATTCTTACAATTTAAACTTTACTCGCTTTTAAACTCTCATCATTCATTCGTGTCATTCGACACATTACTTTCGACTCTTACGAATTTCTTTCCATCATAATCACTAATTGTGGTTGCATATATCTCATTAAGCCTTTTTATGGATCCTAAATAAACATTTAGTAGGCTTTCGGACCATTCGGAAACCCGAAATGTGAAAAAAATGCAAAACAAGAATTTTTCAGCGGACTTGATTTCCGCTGGCCGTCGGCAACGGCCTCACACCCCGTCGGCGATGGGCCCCAGAAATGTGGCGTCGGCCACTTTGTCCGTAAGCAGCAATTTAGGGCGTCGGCCCAAAGGGGGGCGTCGGCGACGGCTGGCAGCCCGTTGGCGACGGCCTCCCGAAAGCTGAACCGCTGCTGCACTTAATTTTTGGATGTCTCGACCATTTCCCGGGTCCGTTTTCAGCCATACGGTTCCTGGAACTCCCCGTATGGCCCCCCATATTTACTCCACGTAATTAACTTAAATATTATATTTAAACACCTTACACATACTAGCATTTTACCAAAAACGTAAATTGTTACCTCATTGGCGATCTTGGAGCGAGCACACTTTCGATCGAGCCATCAGTTTGAGTTCGAGCATCAGATCATATGCTCGAATCCCTCAAACCTTGGCTCTGATACCAACTTGAAACACCCGTATTTGCGTCTAGAAGGAATGACATCCGAAAGACGCTAAAAACATAAACTTTTAAAATGTACAAATCTTTTACAACTTAAAAGGAAAAAAAAAAACACTAGTATCATTATCACGTGATTTTAACGAAATTTGGGCATGACCCGTCCGTAAGACGAATATATCCCTGTATTAACCATTAACAAACAAACAAATTTACGACCCGTTCAACTAGACACGACTAAGACCATACACCAAGTATTAGCAAGTGTAACTACTAACAATGTCATTCCAAAAACGGAAATTTGACCCAAAACATTAATATATAATAGCGGAAGCGCTTGATGTTCATAAAGTGTGCATATGCTCGCTCCAATTTGCCAAGTCGCCAACATTGAGGATTTACCTACATTTGACATAACAAATAGGTTAGTATTTCGCCACTAACAATTTTCGGTAATAACCCATTTATTTCTTTTTCGGATAAGCATCATTCAGTTACTTTACTAACCGTTAAACGGTTCCTTACATGCTTGTCTCAAATAGAGGCTAAGCATACTTTACTTAACATACCCGTTAGGAACGGATACTAGCATCATTACATCACCTTCATTCGATTTGTTCATAATGAACAATCATAGCCATTTCATTCTTACATCATACCCCGATCCGAGAAAAATGGATCGGGTAGGCTTTCGTCCATCGCATACATAACTTCCCATACCCGGTTCAACTAAAAGAACCGGATATGATGCATTATCTTTCATATCTTCTACATTCCTTACAATCCGTTATGACGGACCTTACTTATACTTTCGAAAAATCATAGAATTCAATTCCCACAATTGAAGCATAACGACACAATTAGATTGAGATTATAATGCATATAATATCATAATATAAATAGGGTGTACACTAACGTACCTCGGTCTTGATTTCCTTCTTGCTTTGTGCGACTCGAACTCTCCTCCTTTATCCCTATACATTAACATGTTTACATTAAAATCTTTTCATTCCATTCTTACTTGTCACTACTACTTTTGGGATAAAGCATCATAACTCATTATAAGTGTTATGTACATACTTAAGACATGATTATCATATATGTGATTCAAGTCAAAAGTGCAGAATTTCTAGTTGAGACATTTTATCGAACACTTGGCGTGCGTACTACTAACAATGCATCATGTACAAGTGTTCAATTCATAATCCTACTAGTTCTTATCATAATTCAACAAAAATCATAATTTCACATAGTATTCATCCTTTTAACAGCCTATTTATCAAAGATAAAATTCAAGCATGTTTCCATCACAACATTCTAACAATTGCTACTCCTACACATTAATCATTCATCATCATCATTTCACACAAATGGGGTTTTTCCTACTTAAAACACTAAGATGAGTAATCTCAACATAATCCTTGTTCTATAGTGCTAATCTAACTAAAAATCATTCAATCTCTCATTTAACTTCAAGATTGGGTAAAACCCACTTTCTTCATAATCACCAAATCTCAAATTCGACTTACCGTTTGTTAAGAAAGGTTAGATGGTCGAGAATTGAGCTTCATGCATCAACTAAACCTTGAAATCCCTTATCAATTGCTGGATTTTTGATCAACTAGGGTTTACCCCCTTTTTTCCCTTCTGGTCGTCGAACTCCAACACACCCAGATGTGTGTTTTTGAGTTTTTGTTATTACTATAACTCATCTTTCCATTTTACCACATTCAGCCCCCTTGTAATTTGTAATGGTTTATTTTTAGACATTTCCCATTCTTTTTCACAAGTTTAGTCCCTCTAATAACTTAGATTGTTTATTTGTCAAATAACCTTCCTTCTAATCAAGTTACTAACATAAATACTTAACTAGGTCAAATATAACAAGACTAGATATTTTAGGTAACATAAATGATTTGCATATTTTGGGGTGTTACACAATCCTTTATCTGACATCGGCCCATGTGAAGATTGCATGAAATTAAGTCTTTGTTGGCCACTGTTGTAATCCATGTGAAACAATTAAAGGCTCCGACCCATTTGTCTATAAAAATTGCGGCCCAGTCATCTTGTTAATCTCCAAACCAAGAGGTCCAATGAGATTTTGTTTAAGTCTAAATGTTGTCGGCCCAGTGGGTTTGTTGGTCCATTTAAATCAGTAGGTATAAAAATGTTGTCGGCCAGTGATTTCAAATACCAATAAAGTGCATGTGAAATTGAACCAGATTTGTCGTTTGAAAGGTTTGACATCACATTGGGTCACAATCCGAGTCAAAGGATCTTGTTTTGTTCAAGTTTAAAGTGCAACAAACCGAGTGGCAATCCAAACGAGTTGCCACCCGATCCTAATCAGTTCTATTTGTCTGTGTTTCAGGTGATTTGTCAAGCATCGGATACTCGCCCGAGCGAATCCCCACTCGATCCGTTGTCACCTGATTTTTGTCACTCAATCGGATATTCATCTGATTCAGTTGTTTAATAAAGTGATTGAACTAATCTTAGATTGAGTGAATTTTCGTATTGTTTGAAAATCTGTCTTCGTGAATCTTTCAATACTGAAACATGGATTCTGAGTTCTATAACTCGTCTTTCGGAAATGGTATGCTTGTTCAGACTCCAGCAAGTATCAAACAGAAGTTTGATAGTTTTACAGCTATTAGGGAGAATCTACAAAAGAGTTGATCGAAAGGTATTGCAAGTTATATGTAGAGATGAAGCGTTTGAACATTAGCAAAAGAGATGATGAGTGGGTTGACAAATTGGCTAATGCTTTACCGCGTGATGAGTGGGGCACATATTTGTTGGCCTGGAAAAATAGCTTGGAATATTTTGGCTTTAATTTGAGCACGTTCATCGAGAAGATTGAAGCTCAAGAGATTGAACTCAAAAAGATTAGAAAATTGAAGTCTAATTCAAGAGAGAAGAATCATAAAGCAGCAACTACTGAAGAAAAAGTCAAATCTGAAGAAAATGTTCAGGTGGTAGAGAAGCAAGTTGACGAAATTTCAGCTATCAAGATTGAGAAGGAAGTTGATGTGAAAATGATGTCTGAGAAATGCTCAAAATGTGATAAATTTGAATCAGATAATGTCAAACTCTTGAAGGATGTGGAGAGTTTGACATTGGAAAACAAAAATTTGAAAGAAAAAGAAAAAGATTTTCAAGATAAAATAAATTTTTGGAAAATGAAAAATTGAAAATTGAAAAAGATTTTGAAAATAAAATAAAATCTTCAGAAAATGAAGATTTCTTGGATAAAATTGGAAAACAAAAATTTAAAAGAAAAAGAAACAGAATTTCTAAGTCAAATAAAAGTTCTAGAAAATGAAAAATCTGTTCTTGAAAAGAATAAAATTAAAAATGAAAAAGCAATAAATTCTCATCTTGAGAAAATCACTCAACTTGAAAGTGAAGTTGAGTGTGCTAGAAATAAAATTGCTGAGTTAGAAAAGACATTGAAAGGTTTTGTGACTTCGTCTGCATTACTAGATCATATATGTCCAAAACCAATCAATGAGATTCCAATAAGTGACAATGTCACAAATTATGACAAAGTCATAATTGAGGATTGTGATGATAAAACTGATGATGAAAATGAGAAAAAGAAAATATTTTTGAAATTAAAAGAAAAGTTTCAAGAAACTGTTTTACAGTCTACTGAAAAAGGTGAATGCTCAACGCAAAAACCTTTTAAGAAGAATGTAGAACAAAAACAAAATGTTAAAAAGTTGAAAAGTTTTCAAAACAACAATAAAAGATCACTAGTTCAATCATCCAATCATAATAAAAAACCACAAAAATTTGAAAATCAAAACTCACAAAAAGTTGGTAATAATGGTGCAGGTTTGACCACAGTGCTCAAAAGTCAAATCAAACTTACAGGAGAAGTCAAGATTATCACAAGGCCAAACAATGTTATGATCTAAGTATTTGGCTTGAAGGTGGAGAATGGTATGATAACAGAGTGTGCTACAAATGTGGTTTTCAAGGACACATTGCTGTAAACTGCCAGAGTCAGAGTTTTGAAACAAGAAGATGCTATGAATGTCAAATCAAAGGTCATATTGCCAGAGATTGCCCAATGAAATCAAAGAGAAGATCGAGGGCTGAATCTCATGGAATGGTGAAGAAATCAGTCAAAAGTGATGAAAAGCCCAAAGAACCGAAAGTGAGAGAACAGAAAGTGAAGCTTTCACAAGGGCAGAAATGTGACAACCCGAATTTCCGAGGTTAGTATTATCTTATTCCACGACTCTTTTGTTGTATTTACATATTCTTGAAATCTTAAACGAGTATTATACTAGTCGGGTTACGTTGCAAACTTGTTGGATAAGACATATCCTTCGACCTAGAACCTTCGAAACATAAGAACTATCCTTCGATCCAGAACCTTCCGAAGGATGATCTTTCAATCACATGTTCGAAAGATCAGATCCTTCGGCAATCATTCGGATCCTTCGAGGCAGATCCTTCGATTTAGGGCCAAACTTTCGGCCCAACTTACGTCTGGCCCAAACTTCCGGCGGAAATTATATAAGTAACCGAATAGGATCAGTTATACAAATTACAAACCCTATTTTTCCCTACGTATATTGTGCGACGGCAGACGTATATTCGAAACATCATCCCATCGGTTCATCATCTTATCGGTTCAATCTCGTGTGCGACGACAGAAAGTATCTCGAAACATTCTCGCATCAATTTAATCTTGTGGTTAGTAATATCATTATTCCGATTGTGTGGTTCGATTTTAAATTACAATAAGATAGTGGTTTGTATTTGTGCTAGATTTTTACTCGTTGATCTTGTGTATATGTATTCGTACTCGTGTAGGATTAACGCGTAACGGTTATGTGCAACCTGTGATAAATATACTGCTTGAACGATGTAGATCGTTAGATATTATACGTCAAATCTTGGTGACTAGTTAGCATGAATGTTAGGGTCGATAAAGGTTTCGTTTTGTTAGACGGAACAACATAAACTGCTGGGTTAAACGGGTTAGATCTGGATACATGTTTACGGTGATGTTTGTTACTCAATTAGGGTTTGTGTCGTAACTGTTTAATGAGTGAAAACCGCTGTGATCGAATGATAACCGTATTGACCGAAAGATAACTGTTGACCGAAACATTGTTGTTGACCGAAAGATAACTGTTGACCGAAACATTGTTGTTGACCGAAAGATAACTGTTGACCGAAACATTGTTGTTGACCGAAATATAGCTGTTGATCGAAAGATAGTTGACGTGTCGAAAGATGTGTCGAAACATAACTGATGTGTCGAACGATAACTATGAATCGAAAGATGATAACTGTGAACCGAAAGATAATGTGTCGAAAGATGTTGTACTTGATTTAGTTTCCTAACATGCTTAGTGATGAATGTGAACATTGGTGATCGTGTACATGATTAAATGAGAAATGATACGTGATGTGCTTGTATGCAAACTGACTGTTATGTGTAACTATCATAGGGCTTGGTAAATCACTGTTGTTAAACGAGTAATTAATTCTACCGAGCAATCCAAGGTGAGTTCACTACATTCGAGCATGCGTCCCAGTGGTTGGGGACAGTCAGTGGGTATCCCATGGGGGGAATGAGTCTTTGGGTAAAAACGAGTATATTGGTTAATATTCTCACCTATCATCTTTTGTAAGTCCCTCATCGGGTATTAGTTAGTAGCGCTACTTAGGTTTGGCACCCTCACCCCGTGCCTGTAGAGGACGGAGGTGAACTAATGACCCAGTCTGGCCCAGTACTAGATAGGAGTACGTGGGAAGGGCAGTCGTGTATTTCAGGAGCCGTCATTGTTCGGAATTGAGATATTAACAATATTACTTGCATTGGTTATTGAACTGTTTTACATACAACGGGTAACAAACGTTTTCTAAAACTGTGAACTCGCCAGCTTTGTCTAATACGTGTGTTACATGCTCGCAGGTCCTTAGGTACTGGGAACACAGGAACTTGCTGGCTGGAGGGCGAGAGTGGTCATGGTTACATTAATGAACTTAGTTATCAGACATTTCTTTATTGTGGTTGTTTGAATAGTATTCACAGTATGTTACGTTAATGCTTCCGCTGAACTTATGGTTTTTGAACAACTTATGTTTGGGATTTCAGTATTATTAAATGATGGAATTTTATTTCAAACTTGTGATTCAATGTAATTGGTGGCTCATTGCTAGTCGTCACACGCCTAACAGGGACACTCCCTAGGTGGTAATTTGGGGGTGTGACAGTTGATGTAACACCTGAGGAAATTCCGCAACGATCTTGAATTGTCGCTTCACTCTCTTGTACCTATTTGCTAAATTTCGGGACGAAATTTCCTTCAAGTTGGGGATGATGTGACAACCCGAATTTCCGAGGTTAGTATTATCTTATTCCACGACTCTTTTGTTGTATTTACATATTCTTGAAATCTTAAACGAGTATTATACTAGTCGGGTTACGTTGCAAACTTGTTGGATAAGACATATCCTTCGACCTAGAACCTTCGAAACATAAGAACTATCCTTCGATCCAGAACCTTCCGAAGGATGATCTTTCAATCACATGTTCGAAAGATCAGATCCTTCGGCAATCATTCGGATCCTTCGAGGCAGATCCTTCGATTTAGGGCCAAACTTTCGGCCCAACTTACGTCTGGCCCAAACTTCCGGCGGAAATTATATAAGTAACCGAATAGGATCAGTTATACAAATTACAAACCCTATTTTTCCCTACGCATATTGTGCGACGGCAGACGTATATTCGAAACATCATCCCATCGGTTCATCATCTTATCGGTTCAATCTCGTGTGCGACGACAGAAAGTATCTCGAAACATTCTCGCATCAATTTAATCTTGTGGTTAGTAATATCATTATTCCGATTGTGTGGTTCGATTTTAAATTACAATAAGATAGTGGTTTGTATTTGTGCTAGATTTTTACTCGTTGATCTTGTGTATATGTATTCGTACTCGTGTAGGATTAACGCGTAACGGTTATGTGCAACCTGTGATAAATATACTGCTTGAACGATGTAGATCGTTAGATATTATACGTCAAATCTTGGTGACTAGTTAGCATGAATGTTAGGGTCGATAAAGGTTTCGTTTTGTTAGACGGAACAACATAAACTGCTGGGTTAAACGGGTTAGATCTGGATACATGTTTACGGTGATGTTTGTTACTCAATTAGGGTTTGTGTCGTAACTGTTTAATGAGTGAAAACCGCTGTGATCGAATGATAACCGTATTGACCGAAAGATAACTGTTGACCGAAACATTGTTGTTGACCGAAAGATAACTGTTGACCGAAACATTGTTGTTGACCGAAAGATAACTGTTGACCGAAACATTGTTGTTGACCGAAATATAGCTGTTGACCGAAAGATAGTTGACGTGTCGAAAGATGTGTCGAAACATAACTGATGTGTCGAACGATAACTATGAATCGAAAGATGATAACTGTGAACCGAAAGATAATGTGTCGAAAGATGTTGTACTTGATTTAGTTTCCTAACATGCTTAGTGATGAATGTGAACATTGGTGATCGTGTACATGATTAAATGAGAAATGATACGTGATGTGCTTGTATGCAAACTGACTGTTATGTGTAACTATCATAGGGCTTGGTAAATCACTGTTGTTAAACGAGTAATTAATTCTACCGAGCAATCCAAGGTGAGTTCACTACATTCGAGCATGCGTCCCAGTGGTTGGGGACAGTCAGTGGGTATCCCATGGGGGGAATGAGTCTTTGGGTAAAAACGAGTATATTGGTTAATATTCTCACCTATCATCTTTTGTAAGTCCCTCATCGGGTATTAGTTAGTAGCGCTACTTAGGTTTGGCACCCTCACCCCGTGCCTGTAGAGGACGGAGGTGAACTAATGACCCAGTCTGGCCCAGTACTAGATAGGAGTACGTGGGAAGGGCAGTCGTGTATTTCAGGAGCCGTCATTGTTCGGAATTGAGATATTAACAATATTACTTGCATTGGTTATTGAACTGTTTTACATACAACGGGTAACAAACGTTTTCTAAAACTGTGAACTCGCCAGCTTTGTCTGATACGTGTGTTACATGCTCGCAGGTCCTTAGGTTTTGGGAACACAGGAACTTGCTGGCTGGAGGGCGAGAGTGGTCATGGTTACATTAATGAACTTAGTTATCAGACATTTCTTTATTGTGGTTGTTTGAATAGTATTCACAGTATGTTACGTTAATGCTTCCGCTGAACTTATGGTTTTTGAACAACTTATGTTTGGGATTTCAGTATTATTAAATGATGGAATTTTATTTCAAACTTGTGATTCAATGTAATTGGTGGCTCATTGCTAGTCGTCACACGCCTAACAGGGACACTCCCTAGGTGGTAATTTGGGGGTGTGACAGTTTGGTATCAGAGCCACTGGTTATAGTGAAATTGGTTTTAAAAAAAAATGTTTTATAAAACCAGACTATAACTGAACTGATACGACATACTGATACGACATGGACCATGACACTCAGCTCCAGGCAGCAAGGTTCGTCTCTTGTTTACTATTGCATAGCATAGTTAGTACATACTCATGATTAGTATCACACTCGAACGCACACATGATATTACAATACGAATTACTATGCTATCTGTCTATACTACGTGTTTTTAAGAGTAGAACTCTCCTTGGGTTTACATGCTCTATGTTGTGATATCGACGGTCGTACTGTATGAATTTGGGAAACCTTTTTAACATGAGTAGGGAGGAACTGAGATAAGCATGCAAATCAGGTTATTATTATGGGTGCACACATAATAACAACGTGAGGTGCATGTGAGTCCCAGTAAATCTCGACTAGTGTGAAAAAGGAATCCCGCGTTGTTAGTCAATGTTGTATTAGAACCTTGAAAACTGTGAATGCTATTGCAATACTTGACATCCGCTTGAAATGGTCTATTAAATTGTTACTTCTTTCCATACTTATAGAATCATGAACGGACGTGGTGGAGGTCGTCGTGGTGGACGCGGTGGACGTGGTGGAGGCCGCGGTGGCGGACATGGCGAAATCCATATGACTCAAGCTGAGCTAGAGGCATTACTCAACGCCCAGGTGGCTGCAGCCTTGGCAGCTTATCAGGCTGGTATGACATGTACCAGATATTCCTTCCTTTGAAACGTGAACTTGAGTCTTACTTGTTGGTTTATTTTCTCTCGTTAATAGGTCAGCCGGCGCCACAAAACCAGCCTCACCCACCGGTCTGCACTTTTAAAACTTTCATGGATTGCAAGCCACAGACCTTCAGTGGCACCGAAGGGGCTGTAGGACTTATACGCTGGTTCGAAAAGGCGGAGTCAGTGTTTGCGATATGTAACTGCCCAGTTGGGGATAGAGTAAAGTTTGCAGCAGGCACGCTTCAGGATGGTGCCTTGACCTGGTGGAATGCCCAGGTCCAACTGCTAGGTATTGAGGCGGCAAACGCCACTACGTGGGATGATTTCAAAGAACTGATGAGAGAGGAGTACTGTCCTCGAGACGAAATACAGAAGTTAGAGAATGAGTACTACGATCTAAAAATGGTGGGGTCTGAAATTGAGGCGTATGTGAAGCGGTCGTATGAGTTAGCTGATTTGTGTCCGACTTTGTCCCGACCCATGTCCCGAAGAATCGAGTTGTTTATTAAGGGGTTACCTCCACGGGTGAAGGGTTTAGTTACAGCGGCGAACCTCAATAACCTAACTCAGATTGTTAGATTGGCGCATAAGATCGTTGACCAGGAAGTGGAGAGCGACGCATTGCCACCTCGTATTTCTAGCACTACCACAGCTGCCACTACTTCCACTGCATCTGCTGCTGATAGCAAACGTAAGTGGAACGATACGGACAAGGGGTCCAACTCTGCACAGCCTCAGAAGAAGATGGATACTGGCAGCACCCGCAGTTTCAGTCAGACAGCATCAGTGAATCAGAACTCGAGTAACAAATCAGGGCAGGGATCATATGCGGGGAAGCTACCCTTGTGCAACAAGTGTAACTATCATCACAAGGGACAGTGTGCTCGGGTTTGTCATCGATGTAATTGACCAGGGCATATGGCCAGGGATTGTAGGACCACACTTCCAGCTCAGCAGCAGCCAGCGCAGCAGACGGGTAGGCAACAGCCTCAGCAAACTCAGGGTACTCAGAGAGGGTGTTATTAGTGTGGAGCCGAGGGGCACTTCAAGCGAGACTGCCCTCAGCTGAGGCAGAACACAGGGGGTGGTAACGGGAACAATAATGCGGGGAATAACGGGGGTAATGTTGCGCGTGGGCGCGGGTTTGTGCTGGGAGCTGGGGAAGCGCGGAACGACGGCAACGTGGTTACTGGTACGTTTTCAGTGAACGGTGTTATTGCTTCTATTTTATTTGATTCTGGTGCCGACTGGAGTTACGTGTCTTTAGAGTTTAGTTCCCAGTTAGGATTAAGTCCTACACTTCTCGTAATGAAGCACATAGTAGAAATCGCAAATGGTAAAACAATCGAAGCTACACATGTTCTATTTGGGTGTAAAATCGATCTCCTAGGTCAAGTCTTTGACATTGACTTAATTCCTATTACTCTTGGAAGCTTCGACGTGATCGTGGGAATGGACTGGTTGTCCAAGTATCAAGCGGAGATTCTCTGTAAGGAGAAGATCATACGTGTTCCCCTTCCTAGTGGGGAATTTTTATCAGTTCAGGGTCATCGCAGTGGGACCCCAGTTAGTATTGTTTCGGCAATGAAGGCTCAGAAGTATTTGCGTAAGGGCTATCCTGCTATTTTAGCTCTTGTCACTGATTCACCGTCTGACGAAAGGAAGATTGAGGATCTTCCAGTTGTTCGTGAATATCCTGACGTATTTCCTGAGGAACTCCCTGGTTTACCTCCACACCGTCAGGTGGAATTCCAGATTGACCTCGCCCCAGCGGCAGCCCCAGTTGCTCGTGCTCCTTATCGTCTTGCGCCAGGGGAACTACAGGAATTATCAAACCAACTCCAAGAGCTGTTGGATAGGGGTTTCATCCGACCTAGCTCTTCCCCCTGGGGAGCCCCAGTCTTATTTGTGAAGAAGAAGGATGGGTCCTTACGAATGTGTATAGATTATCGCGAGCTCAACAAGATGACAATCAAAAACCGATACCCTTTGCCTCGTATTGACGACCTGTTTGACCAATTACAAGGGTCGAGCTTTTACTCTAAGATCGACTTAAGGTCTGGTTATCATCAAGTGCGAGTCAGAGAGGAAGACGTTCCCAAAACCGCGTTTCGGACGCGATACGGTCACTATGAGTTCTTGGTTATGCCATTCGGGTTAACCAACGCACCAGCGGTCTTCATGGACCTCATGAACCGCGTGTGCAAGCCCTACCTTGATGACTTCGTTATCGTTTTTATTGACGACATCCTAATTTACTCCAAGAACAAGGAGGATCACGAACGGCATCTACGCCTTATCCTAGAACTCCTGAGGAGGGAGCAGTTGTACGCGAAATTTTCGAAGTGCGATTTTTGGATACGGGAGGTACATTTTCTGGGGCATATAGTTAACGAGATGGGCATACATGTGGATCCTGCCAAGATTGACGCCATTAGAAATTGGGCGGCACCGAGGAACCCTTCGGAGGTGCGACAATTTCTCGGTCTAGCAGGGTACTATCGTCGTTTCATACAGAACTTCTCAAAGATTGCACAGCCACTCACCTCGTTAACACAGAAGAAAGTAGTTTACTCTTGGGGGACGAAGCAGGAGGATGCTTTCCAGCTTTTGAAACAAAGGTTATGCAGCGCACCAATCTTATCTCTACCGGATGGCACTGAGGATTTTGTAGTTTATTGTGATGCTTCGATTCAGGGTCTCGGTTGCGTGTTGATGCAACGCGAGAAGGTGATAGCTTACGCTTCTCGACAGTTGAAGGTTCACGAGAAGAACTATACGACACATGACTTGGAGTTAGGAGCAGTAGTGTTTGCGCTAAAGATTTGGAGGCACTATTTATACGGCACGAAATGCACCATCTATACCGACCACAAGAGCCTTCAGCACATCTTTGACCAAAAAGAATTGAATATGCGACAGCGTCGTTGGGTAGAGTTGTTCAACGATTACGAGTGTGCCATCAAATACCACCCAGGTAAAGCTAACGTAGTAGCTGATGCACTCAGCCGCAAGGAGACAAAGCTTAAACGTGTTCGCGCATTACAACTCACTATTCATTCCAACCTTCCTGATAAGATTCGCACGGCTCAGACTGAGGCATTGAAGGAAGATAACATCGAAGCTGAGGGTTTACGCGGTATGGAAAAGCAGCTTGAGCAGAGATCTGACGGCATCTACTACATCATGGGAAGAGTATGGGTTCCTCTGTTTGGTGATCTTAGAGAACTTGTGATGGATGAAGCACACAAGTCACGATATTCTATTCACCCGGGATCGGACAAGATGTATCACGATCTTAAGGTTATGTATTGGTGGCCGAATATGAAAGCCCTCATCGCCACGTATGTGAGCAAATGCTTAACTTGTGCAAGAGTTAAAGCGGAACATCAGAAGCCTTCGGGTCTACTGCAGCAGCCAGAAATACCCAAATGGAAGTGGGAACAAATCGCTATGGATTTCGTTACTGGATTACCGAGGACTCAGGCTGGAAACGATACTATATGGGTGATTGTTGATCGACTCACGAAATCGGCACATTTTCTAGCAATCAAGGAAACAGATAAGTTTTCGCAGCTTGCAACAGTGTATCTTAAGGAGGTAGTTGCTCGGCACGGAGTGCCAACTTCTATCATCTCAGATCGAGATCCGCGTTTCACTTCTGAATTATGGCAGTCTATGCACAAATTGTTCGGTTCGAAACTCAATATGAGCACCGCTTACCACCCACAGACGGATGGTCAGAGTGAGCGCACTATTCAGACACTTGAAGACATGCTGCGGGCATGTGTGATCGATTTTGGGAAGGGATGGGAAAGACACTTGCCGTTAATAGAGTTCTCCTACAACAACAGCTACCACACAAGTATTCAGGCAGCTCCGTTCGAAGCATTGTATGGGCGGAAATGTCGTTCCCCTCTCTGTTGGGCAGAAGTAGGTGACAGTCAACTCACAGGTCCTGAACTCATTCTGGAAACTTCACAAAATATAGCTCGGATAAGGGATCGTATGGCAGCAGCACGTGATCGCCAGAAAAGTTATGCTAACAAGCGTAGAAAGCCTTTGGAGTTCGAAGTTAATGATCGGGTTATGTTGAAAGTTTCACCGTGGAAGGGCGTTGTACGCTTCGGGAAGCGTGGCAAGCTTAATCCACGTTACATTGGGCCATTCAAAATTATTGAGCGGATCGGTAAAGTCGCTTACAGACTCGAGTTACCTGCGGAATTAGGCAATGTTCACGATGTGTTTCACGTTTCTCAACTAAAGAAGTGTCTGGTTGATGAGACACTAGTTGTGCCATTTCAAGAGCTCAAGTTGGATGACAAGCTGCAGTTTGTTGAAGAGCCTATTGAAATCATGGATCGGGAGGTCAAGGTGCGTAAACACAGTCGAATTCCGATTGTTAGGGTCCGATGGAATTCAAGACGTGGACCAGAGTTCACGTGGGAACGCGAGGATCAGATGAAACTAAAGTACCCTCACCTCTTTCCCAAAGACAAGGCAGAGTCAAGCAAAACTAGTGAATCTCGGGACGAGATTCCCCTTCAAGTTGGGGATGATGTAACACCTGAGGAAATTCCGCAACGATCTTGAATTGTCGCTTCACTCTCTTGTACCTATTTGCTAAATTTCGGGACGAAATTTCCTTCAAGTTGGGGATGATGTGACAACCCGAATTTCCGAGGTTAGTATTATCTTATTCCACGACTCTTTTGTTGTATTTACATATTCTTGAAATCTTAAATGAGTATTATACTAGTCGGGTTACGTTGCAAACTTGTTGGATAAGACATATCCTTCGACCTAGAACCTTCGAAACATAAGAACTATCCTTCGATCCAGAACCTTCCGAAGGATGATCTTTCAATCATATGTTCGAAAGATCAGATCCTTCGGCAATCATTCGGATCCTTCGAGGCAGATCCTTCGATTTAGGGCCAAACTTTCGGCCCAACTTACGTCTGGCCCAAACTTCCGGCGGAAATTATATAAGTAACCGAATAGGATCAGTTATACAAATTACAAACCCTATTTTTCCCTACGCATATTGTGCGACGGCAGACGTATATTCGAAACATCATCCCATCGGTTCATCATCTTATCGGTTCAATCTCGTGTGCGACGACAGAAAGTATCTCGAAACATTCTCGCATCAATTTAATCTTGTGGTTAGTAATATCATTATTCCGATTGTGTGGTTCGATTTTAAATTACAATAAGATAGTGGTTTGTATTTGTGCTAGATTTTTACTCGTTGATCTTGTGTATATGTATTCGTACTCGTGTAGGATTAACGCGTAACGGTTATGTGCAACCTGTGATAAATATATTGCTTGAACGATGTAGATCGTTAGATATTATACGTCAAATCTTGGTGACTAGTTAGCATGAATGTTAGGGTCGATAAAGGTTTCGTTTTGTTAGACGGAACAACATAAACTGCTGGGTTAAACGGGTTAGATCTGGATACATGTTTACGGTGATGTTTGTTACTCAATTAGGGTTTGTGTCGTAACTGTTTAATGAGTGAAAACCGCTGTGATCGAATGATAACCGTATTGACCGAAAGATAACTGTTGACCGAAACATTGTTGTTGACCGAAAGATAACTGTTGACCGAAACATTGTTGTTGACCGAAAGATAACTGTTGACCGAAACATTGTTGTTGACCGAAATATAGCTGTTGACCGAAAGATAGTTGACGTGTCGAAAGATGTGTCGAAACATAACTGATGTGTCGAACGATAACTATGAATCGAAAGATGATAACTGTGAACCGAAAGATAATGTGTCGAAAGATGTTGTACTTGATTTAGTTTCCTAACATGCTTAGTGATGAATGTGAACATTGGTGATCGTGTACATGATTAAATGAGAAATGATACGTGATGTGCTTGTATGCAAACTGACTGTTATGTGTAACTATCATAGGGCTTGGTAAATCACTGTTGTTAAACGAGTAATTAATTCTACCGAGCAATCCAAGGTGAGTTCACTACATTCGAGCATGCGTCCCAGTGGTTGGGGACAGTCAGTGGGTATCCCATGGGGGGAATGAGTCTTTGGGTAAAAACGAGTATATTGGTTAATATTCTCACCTATCATCTTTTGTAAGTCCCTCATCGGGTATTAGTTAGTAGCGCTACTTAGGTTTGGCACCCTCACCCCGTGCCTGTAGAGGACGGAGGTGAACTAATGACCCAGTCTGGCCCAGTACTAGATAGGAGTACGTGGGAAGGGCAGTCGTGTATTTCAGGAGCCGTCATTGTTCGGAATTGAGATATTAACAATATTACTTGCATTGGTTATTGAACTGTTTTACATACAACGGGTAACAAACGTTTTCTAAAACTGTGAACTCGCCAGCTTTGTCTGATACGTGTGTTACATGCTCGTAGGTCCTTAGGTACTGGGAACACAGGAACTTGCTGGCTGGAGGGCGAGAGTGGTCATGGTTACATTAATGAACTTAGTTATCAGACATTTCTTTATTGTGGTTGTTTGAATAGTATTCACAGTATGTTACGTTAATGCTTCCGCTGAACTTATGGTTTTTGAACAACTTATGTTTGGGATTTCAGTATTATTAAATGATGGAATTTTATTTCAAACTTGTGATTCAATGTAATTGGTGGCTCATTGCTAGTCGTCACACGCCTAACAGGGACACTCCCTAGGTGGTAATTTGGGGGTGTGACAAGAAAGATAGACTGGGAAAGAAGAGAAAGAAAGCAAGAGAGTATCTTGAAAGGATTTTGTCCTCGGACACAACCGGAAAATCAGATAACAGTTCTGATAAATCGTTTTGCTCTCCAAAGAATGATCAGTCAAGTAAAACGAATTCATCAGATACAAATCTGAGGACAAAAGAGAGAATAAAGAAAGAAAAAGTGGTTAATCAAACGATTAACAAATCAAAGAAAGTGAGATTTTCACTTCCTGGCGATGAATTTGTTTCTTCAGAAGCAAAGGAGCCACGTGTTGGCGATGAATCTGACTCGTCAAAGTCAGAAGAGCCACCTGTTGATCAAAAAGGAGAAAATTCAGTTCCGCCAATGGATGATGTCAACTTTCCACCATTGCAGACTGAAAATTTTAAACAAAAAGTTGGCAAAGTGAAAATTTCGAATCAATTCTATTCTAAAAAGAAAGAATTTGATGTCGAAAAGGCTTTTAATGGAAAACTAAAAAATATTTTTGGAAAGATGATTGAGGGAAAGGTAAAAGGGGTAAAAGAATTTTATAAAGCACAAAGGAATGATCAAAACCCGAGTGAAATGGAAAAGGTCACACCCAAGGCTGGTCAGGCTTGGGTGCCTGCATTCTTTGCTTAAAATCCTGACTTGCCGGAGTTCCCAAGTTGGTAATCGTGGAACAGGAATCGACATCTTTCTTAAAAATATCACAGATGTGAATGATGGTTGTTAAATGATATTTCGACTTACAAGTGGTTAATCAAGGACATTAAGTTGTACTTGATTTAACTATCTTACAAGTGGTATGTTTATTGGAAATTGTTTTTGTGATAAACCTACAAGTGGTTGAAAACAGTGTGATGAATTAAACCCCATGTTTGTGAAATGGCAAACAAAACTAATTTTCCGGAAAAACCATTTTGATTAAAACAAACTTAAGTGTTTTGAAATCATAATGGGAAAATAGTTTGTTGTTAGGGGAAGTTCTGATTGTTTCTGATTGTTTACGCCAACTGGATGGAGAATTGAGGCAATTCATGTCACTTTGTCATCTTTGTACAGTTTGTTTTCAAATTTTCCCAGAAAATCAAAATTGAAATATATTTTGATTTTAGGGGGAGAAAAATTAAAAAAAAAATTAGAAAATTTGAAAAATTCAAAAACATTAAAAATTCTAAAAACGAGTTTTGTTGGAGAAAAAGAGGAAATGATAGTACATCAGTGGACTATCACAACATGCTAAAGATTTGTAAAGTCAAAAAGATTTTAAACAAGTCTCTCTAATGATGTGCCAGTAGGCTTCGCACAGTTAGTAGATTGTATTCGAGATATAAACACAATATAAAAACTTGCTTATCTCGTGGGGAACATCTCTCGGATATATTGGTAACCCCCGAAATCTTGTTTGAGAGATTGCCTGATTCTGAGATACTAGGTCTTTATACTATTTGATGTATGGGGTATTATACCTGGTCTTCTGATATTGTTGAAGCAATGGCCTAGACCTCGTATATTACTTTAATGCGATTTTAAAGCTATCCCTCTGCTAAAAAAATTAAAAAATTTCGAAAGATATGTATCAATGGCAGTTGAAGAAAAGATTCCCTAAAGGGAACACACCAAAAGTCGAGCCTTCATCTCTTTGATCGAACGGTAGTTCGTACCTGAGCTCTCAAGGCCTCGCACAACCCAGAATACAGATATCAGAATGGTATACTCACCTGTAAGACTGAATCTAGGGAATTTTGATACAGGAGTATATTCTGAGGTGGGACACGCGAGTAAGTTAGTCTCTTAAAACATTAATTCGTATCTCGAATCGATTGAAACTTGTGTAGAAGTTTAAGTGGATAACAATACTGACAATCAAAAGTGAATTTGTTTAAGATTTAATGTTAAATCCAGATCAACGGTGTTGGTGATTGGTCTCAACAACTGATATGATCCTCTTACACAAACTCACAAAAATATTATCTGTAAATATTTCTTTACTGCTTTTCTTTAAACACAATAATCCAAAAAGAATGTGTTTTAGCATAAATTTTTGAAAAATCAAAAAGATTTTATTTCATCTTATTTTCGACAACTGATGTTGAAAAGTTGATTTTCAAAATTCCAAGTGCTAAACATGATGAACAACAGGATTGGGAGAGTTTGTTAAAATGAGAAATATTTTTATAATGACTAAATGGATCATTAATTTGAAACCAATTTAATCATTTTAAATACAAGTTGGTAAACATAAAGTTAAAACTTATGTTTTGGGTAGAGAATGTGCAGGAAACGATGAAAAAGCTAGGTTTCGATTTCTGAGGATTAATGCCAGGTTTTCGATCCTAAGCTACAAATTCCAGACTGCGATCCCGGAACAACTTAAGGGGGAGTCTGTTAGCAAAGAGAGAGGTTGAAGAATGCTTCAGCGTCAAATACTTCGAAAATAGTATGAAAGAGAGAGTTTGAAGGATGCTTCAGCGTCAAATATTTTGGAGAAAGTAAGAAGACTGATCAAGACTGAAGTTTTGATGTACTGACGTCTCGTACTGAAGACTCCGTCAACATCCAAGGGGGAGACTGTTAGTGCATATGTCTGTTGACTTCGTCTTGTATCGAGTCTTGTAATAGAAATGATAGATCTAGGACACGTAGTACGAGGAACATGGGAAATTGGCTAAAAAAGTCATTTCACACGAAATAGCCATTTCGTGCGAAATACCCATTTCGTGTGAAATAGCAAGTGGCCATTTCGTGCGAAATCATTTCGTGCGGAATCATTTCGTGCGAAATCAACTTGTTGTCACACCCCGACCACGTAAAACAACAAAACGTGGCGGAAACGTCGGGGAGTGTTGTAACAGAATCATTGTTTCACAACCATGGATTAAACAAATTTCGTTTTATTGAATTAAATGAGTTACAATGTCTTAACAATAAAGAAACATAACAAAAATTAACTAGTCTTGCATCTTTTAATGTCACTAAGGCCTCGTCCAATCCTATGTGAGCATGCATCAATATCATCATCAAATATCATCAACTATTGTACCTGAAACACAAGTGAAAGTACATCAGCATAAAAATGCCGGCGAGTACATATGTTTTATGAAAAATAGGATTCATGACTTAGGTTTAAGAAAATGTTTAACCAAAAACTTGTCATGAATCCAGTTTATGTGTTTGCTTTTATAAAACGTTTGAAAATCGATGATAGTTATGTATAGTTAAAAAGAATGATGTAAGGTTAAATGAATAACCAAGTAAAAATGAGTTTGTATAAAACAAACTGTTTTGTAAAACAATGTCTTGTGAAAAATATGTTATTTGTGTAAAAATGTATAAATCCAAATGAATGATTTAAATAACGCTACGCCATGTAATATAATACAAGCACTTATATATAGGAAGTACCAGCGGTGTATCCACCATGCTTGTATCACATTACACACGTCTCGTTACTCAAATCACTTACCCACATAAACCACTAATGTAAATTGCCCATGTCTAAACCGTTGTCAAATGTTAATCAAGTAATGTGTAAACAAAATGTCATGTATGGCAAGTGAAATATGTAATCACCAAACCATAGGTAAGAATGCACAAACGATGTACTGAGTATGCGATGGATGGTCATACATAGCATGATACAAAGCATAAAATGTCTTGTAAAACGATGTACTAAATATGCACACAATGGGCATACATAGCATGTGATGTAAAATGTACTAAGTATGATGAACATACATAGCATGAAATATCATGTAAAACGATGTACTAAGTATGCTAAGTAAACATACATAGCAAAAACACCATGAAATCATGTACTAATAGTGTACTAATGAACATAGCAAGTATATGATATAAAAGCATGAAATCATGAAAGTAACAAGTAGGCACATGTGTTTCACCCCAAAATGTTTGGAAAACAGTAAAAGAGGGGACTATGTACTCACTTGAGATTGCTTAAAAGTCCTAGGATAACCACCAAGCAAAGCTAGAAGATCACGAAATCAAACGGCACCTATATAGGTATCTATATTAATAAACGGACCTATCGGAGGATCGGGTAGTACAAGGGTTCGTAAACCAAATAAGTATGGGAACTTATGTAATATGGTTTAACAAAGCCTACGTACTAAAACGAAACCTATCCTAAGTGCTTTTGACCCATTACGACCCGTTTAGGTAGCTTATGCCACTTTAACGCGTCGTTTGCGTAAAACGCGTTTGGAATGCCTAACTAGTCCTATGACAAGCAAGATATGCCTTAACATGTTTAATATTGTTGTTAAATCAGTTTAGATGTCAAAAATTAAGTTACATATGCTTAGAATGAATTTTGGCGCAAAAAGGGTATTTTGGTAATTTACCTAAGGCATAAGAACTACTTATCATACAACTACTTTAACGTCATGACCATAAGGTATAACCTCGGAAGGTTATTCCCTATACAACTATGGTCACGTAAAACGTTTGGTCGGATCCTAAAGATCGACCAAATGGGTCGGGTTCGTAAGCATAAGCGATTGATTAGATCGCTTACCTTTACGACCCTAAACAAGCACAAATCTAAAAGCGACGAGCTAAACATGCTAGAACATGTTTAGTAAAGTTATCAAACAGGTTTGATATTAAAACAAATGGTTTTAATACCCTAGAGTAGTTTGGTTACAAAATACGCGAGAAAACGCATTTTGGCCGAAACTACGACTCGTCACTGAGCCTAGATAACGTGGTAATCAGTAGGTATAGTTACTAGGAACTATAACCATCGTGATTACGCTCACGTTATGAAGTTCAAACGAACTTCGCATTGACCATAAACTGGTTAATGCAAAAAGTCAAACGCAATTTGACTTTAACGCTAAAACGAATGAAAAACGCGAAAGAATACTTACAGAAGGTCCCCGCAAGATTCGAACCCGATTCACTCTCAGGTAGGAAGCATATACTTCCACTTAGAGAGTGTAGAATCAGATTCAAATGTGAGGAAGAATGAAATGGGTGAGGGGTATTTATAGATTTCCTTGAACCGTTAAGATCGTTCGTCGAAAAACGTGATTTGATCTAGACCTTACATGTGGGCACATGGTTTTCAAAAACCATGGGAGCCCCTAATGTGGACTATGTTCATTGAATACCATCCCATGGTTTTGCAAAACCATGGGTGAAAACCATTAACACCTTCAAAATGGACTAGGTTCATTGAATCTGCCAGAAATTTCAAAAATGGTCCCTACACTTGTAAAACTTGATTTTTTTTGGCACTTTTAAACCCCTTTAACCTCATTTCAAGGCTCTAAAATGATACTAAAGTATAGAGAACTTAAAATATGCTGACAGACATCACGGATGTCGGTTCGTTTGGTCGTATGGTTGCGTTATTCGCTTAATTACGACGGGAGTCGTAACGAACGCAAAAACGATCCAAATTAAGCGACGAATGGAATTTTATCATGCCAATCACTAAAATAAAATATTTTAATGACTACATAAATTTTTGGATGTCCGGAAGTATTCAGAACATAAGATATGCGCAAAAATACAAACTTATGCACTTTTGACGCTTTTAGTCTTTATTGATCAATAAAGTTTATTTTAGCATACCGAACCCTTCAAAGCCTATTTCTAAGCTACGTAAAGGATATTTAGGGTGTTTTTAACTTATGGCCATGTTCCGGAATGTTCATTACAGTTCAAATTGACATACTTTCGCAGTTTGTCGAATTTAGTCCCTTTAAGCGAATAAACTTGATTTCGGCATACCAAACCATCCAAAACTTATTTCTAAGTTATGTAAGGGTTATTTAAGGTATGTTAAGCCTATGTCACTATTCCGGAGTGTTTGTTGCATTAAACTGGTTATATTTACGAATCAAATCGCGTATAACCTTCCAGAAAGCGATTTAAAGCCCGAAATCGAACAAGAATTGATATGTGCAAATGATACACATATTTTCACAAATCACAAGTATGAAACACAAAATTTCATTGGTTTGGCATTTGTTTGATGGTCACAGTGACACAGGTGTCACAGTCTCCCCTACTTTAAGAAATTTCGTCCCGAAATTTATTCGTAGGAGTCTGTCTGTGACTTTGTGTCAAACAACCACTAGAGATATGCAAGGCATAATCCTATCATTTCGTTAACGGAAATTCTTCAGAAACGAAAATGAATGGACAGAGTCATTTTCAACAGATGCTTCCTCAGAAACGGAAATGAAAAGGATAATCAAACGGATACTCATTTCCTTCAACGGATATTCTTCAGAAACGAAAATGAACAAACGGAGTCATTTTCAACAGATGCTTCCTCAGAAATGGAAATGAAAAAGGATAATCAAACGGATACTCATTTCCTTCAACGGATATTCTTTAGAAACGAAAATGAACAAACGGAGTCATTTTCAACAGATGCTTCCTCAGAAACGGAAATGAAAAAGGATAATCAAACGGATACTCATTTCCTTCAACGGATATTCTTCAGAAATGAAAATGAATGGATGATCCATTTTCCTCAACGGATTTCTTCATCAGAACGGAAATGAAGGATTAAACAAACAGATATTCATTTCCATCAACGGATATTCTTCAGAAGCGAAAATGAATGGATGATCCATTTTCCTCAACGGATTCTTCATCAGAACAGAAATGAAGGATTAAACAAACGCATATTCATTTCCATCAACGGATATTATTCAGAAGCGAAAATGAATGGATGATCCATTTTCCTCAACGGATTCTTCATCAGAACGGAAATGAAGGATTAAACAAACGGATATTCATTTCCATCAACGGATATTCTTTCAGAAGTGAAAAATGAGTAGCTAGTTCATTTTTCTTCAACGGGTGCTTCATCAGAATTGGAAATGAACAGGGTTCACTCTAGACGCATGACAAAACTCGCTATGGTTTCTGTGCACTAAATTCCATAATTATGTAGGCCTCCATAATTACGTAATTCCTTGCACAGTCTGCACAGTTAATTTCATAATGTGTAGGGGAAGAAAAATCAAACCTGTGATGAGTGTGGCTAGACTACCATAAGGTCCTTTTAATTAGATCGACAATAGATCTCTTTTAATTAGACCACTCAAGGAGTCTTTTCAGCTATATCATCACATGATATTCCTAACCAGAATTTTGGATCAATCTGTTTAACTAGACCACTCAAGGGGTCTAATTATGGAATAGTACTTCATAACCCAAGGGACTCAACTCCAACGTAGAAGTCCATTAAGGATTTAAGATAGTACCTTTGGATATCCTACTATGAATCCCTTATACGAAGATATGGAAGATTCTACGAGGATTTGGATAACAAAATTGGATCACAAAAACATAAAAGGGAGAACATAAGCATATAATCACATAATTGTTTAATTTGGCCTTTAAATTGTTATCTTTGAACGCGGATACTTAAAGCATACCAGGAATCCAATCCGTGGATTTCATTTGGCACTTTAATCATTTTCAAGAATCTATCTATGAAGATAGGAAAATCTTAATAGGAATTCGGCTTTGTCCTTATTGAATTGTAATGTACGTATTGAATCATACAAAGAATTCAATTAAGGGCTCCGATGAACGATACCCATCCACAAGGATCTAATTATGAGGATAGAAAGATCCTACATGGATTTTGGAATTTGTGTAACGAGAGGTGTTCCGACACCTTGCACTAGGCGTGCTTACGTTGATACACAAGGTAGAAAGTTCATGAGGTTGAGGCGCTAGATATGCCAAGGCGACATATGAAGAAGAATTTGAAGGTTGAGTAGCAGCAAGATTGGTAACAACTTTGCTTTGGATCGCAAAGCGGCAGATGTTAACCAAATGTCCCCATCGTCCACCGTTGGTACATTTGAAACAGGGTATTTGATTTGGGTGATGACGGTGGCATTGATTGCACCAAGGAGCAGTTCCCTTATACGGCTTCATCCCTGAGGCGAGTCATGGTGGTAGCTAAATCAATGGTCCTCTGGAGTACGACGCCTATTTACTGGGTAGTTGCAGCACCTGGTTCGGACATTTGGGTGTTGTTGCGATGAAGAGGCATCTTGAAGACAATGGAAGGCATAGGAGGAAACAAGCAAAAGATAGCCAAAAGAGAATGACAACACATGAAGATTATGACCATTTGTTTGTTACCAAAGGTAAACAAATGAGATAGTGACTAATCAAAGTAAGCGGGTCAATATAATGTATCGCGAAGACATGCTTACCTATAAGTGGACACTCACCCCAAGAGTTCCCAGGTAAGAGTGACTGGTCCGATACTGCGGATTTGTACGAACACTCTAGCCTTAGACAGAAGACCCAGGGTACAGGCACCCACTCTTCCAGTTTGCACGTGTTCACATTATTTAGACCCAAACTTTGACGAGATTTTGAAAACTTAAAGGGTTCGAAACCTTATAACAAAGGGTTCAAAACCTAGTAATCAATCATCCTAGAACAGATGATTAGTTTTCAAAGCAGGTCAAATTTATGTTCTCGTTGTGGTTGTCACTTAAGGATAAGTGCCGGTATTGTTTTATGACTAAACGCAAGTAAACTCGCGTTAGGGTCCTAGGAAGGTTATAGTCTAGGTCAAAGCATTACTAATAACCTAATTCCCTATAACCTTTGGCTCTGATACCAACTTTTCTGTCACACCCCGACCACGTAAAACAACAAAACGTGGCGGAAACGTGGGGGAGTGTTGTAACAGAATCATTGTTTCACAACCATGGATTAAACAAATTTCGTTTTATTGAATTAAATGAGTTACAATGTCTTAATAATAAAGAAACATAACAAAAATTAACTAGTCTTGCATCTTTTAATCTCACTAAGGCCTCGTCCAATCCTATGTGAGCATGCATCAATATCATCATCAAATATCATCAACTATTGTACCTGAAACACATGTGAAAGTACATCAGCATCAAAATGCCGGCGAGTACATAGGTTTTATGAAAAATAGGATTCATGACTTAGGTTTAAGAAAATGTTTAACCAAAAACTTGTCATGAATCCAGTTTATGTGTTTGCTTTTATAAAACGTTTGAAAATCGATGATAGTTATGTATAGTTAAAAAGAATGATGTAAGGTTAAATGAATAACCAAGTAAAAATGAGTTTGTATAAAACAAACTGTTTTGTAAAACAATGTCTTGTGAGAAATATGTTATTTGTGTAAAAATGTATAAATCCAAATGAATGATTTAAATAACGCTACGCCATGTAATATAATACAAGCACTTATATATAGGAAGTACCAGTGGCGTATCCACCATGCTTGTATCACATTACACACATCTCGTTACTCAAATCACTTACCCACATAAACCACCAATGTAAATTGCCCATGTCTAAACCGTTGTCAAATGTTAATCAAGTAATGTGTAAACAAAATGTCATGTATGGCAAGTGAAATATGTAATCACCAAACCATAGGTAAGAATGCACAAACGATGTACTGAGTATGCGACGGATGGTCATACATAGCATGATACAAAGCATAAAATGTCTTGTAAAACGATGTACAAAATATGCACACAATGGGCGTACATAGCATGTGATGTAAAATGTACTAAGTATGATGAACATACATAGCATGAAATATCATGTAAAACGATGTACTAAGTATGCTAAGTAAACATACATAGCAAAAACACCATGAAATCATGTACTAATAGTGTACTAATGAACATAGCAAGTATATGATATAAAAGCATGAAATCATGAAAGTAACAAGTAGGCACATGTGTTTCACCCCAAAATGTTTGGAAAACAGTAAAAGAGGGGACTATGTACTCACTTGAGATTGCTTAAAAGTCCTAGGATAACCACCAAGCAAAGCTAGAAGATCACGAAATCAAACGGCACCTATATAGGTATCTATATTAATAAACGGACCTATCGGAGGATCGGGTAGTACAAGGGTTCGTAAACCAAATAAGTATGGGAACTTATGTAATATGGTTTAACAAAGCCTACGTACTAAAACGAAACCTATCCTAAGTGCTTTTGACCCATTACGACCCGTTTAGGTAGCTTACGCCACTTTAACGCGTCGTTTGCGTAAAACGCGTTTGGAATGCCTAACTAGTCCTATGACAAGCAAGATATGCCTTAACATGTTTAATATTGTTGTTAAATCAGTTTAGATGTCAAAAATTAAGTTACATATGCTTAGAATGAATTTTGGCGCAAAAAGGGTATTTTGGTAATTTACCTAAGGCATAAGAACTACTTATCATACAACTACTTTAACGTCATGACCATAAGGTATAACCTCAGAAGGTTATTCCCTATACAACTATGGTCACCTAAAACGTTTGGTCGGATCCTAAAGATCGACCAAATGGGTCGGGTTCGTAAGCATAAGCGATTGATTAGATCGCTTACCTTTACGACCCTAAACAAGCACAAATCTAAAAGCGACGAGCTAAACATGCTAAAACATGTTTAGTAAAGTTATAAAACAGGTTTGATATTAAAACAAATGGTTTTAATACCCTAGAGTAGTTTGGTTACAAAATACGCGAGAAAACGCATTTTGGCCGAAACTACGACTCGTCACTGAGCCTAGATAACGTGGTAATCAGTAGGTATAGTTACTAGGGACTATAACCATCGTGATTACGTTCACGTTATGAAGTTCAAACGAACTTCGCATTGACCATAAACTGGTTAATGCAGAAAGTCAAACGCAGTTTGACTTTAACGCTAAAACGAATGAAAAACGCGAAAGAATACTTACAGAAGGTCCCCGCAAGATTCGAACCCGATTCACTCTCAGGTAGGAAGCATATACTTCTACTTAGAGAGTGTAGAATCAGATTCAAATGTGAGGAAGAATGAAATGGGTGAGGGGTATTTATAGATTTCCTTGAACCGTTAAGATCGTTCGTCGAAAAACGTGATTTGATCTAGACCTTACATGTGGGCACATGGTTTTCAAAAACCATGGGAGCCCCTAATGTGGACTATGTTCATTGAATACCATCCCATGGTTTTGCAAAACCATGGGTGAAAACCATTAACACTTCAAAATGGACTAGGTTCATTGAATCTGCCAGAAATTTCAAAAATGGTCCCTACACTTGTAAAACTTGATTTTTTTGGCACTTTTAAACCCCTTTAACCTCATTTCAAGGCTCTAAAATGATACTAAAGTATAGGGAACTTAAAATATGCTCACAGACATCACGGATGTCGGTTCGTTTGGTCGTATGGTTGCGTTATTCGCTTAATTACGACGGGAGTCGTAACGAACGCAAAAACGATCAAAATTAAGCGACGAATGGAATTTTATCATGCCAATCACTAAAATAAAATATTTTAATGAATACATAAATTTTTGGATGTCCGGAAGTATTCAGAAAGTAAGATATGCGCAAAAATACAAACTTATGCACTTTTGACGCTTTTAGTCTTTATTGATCAATAAAGTTTATTTTAGCATACCGAACCCTTCAAAGCCTATTTCTAAGCTACGTAAAGGATATTTAGGGTGTTTTTAACTTATGGCCATGTTCCGGAATGTTCATTACAGTTCAAATTGACATACTTTCGCAGTTTGTCGAATTTAGTCCCTTTAAGCGAATAAACTTGATTTCGGCATACCAAACCATCCAAAACTTATTTCTAAGTTATGTAAGGGTTATTTAAGGTATGTTAAGCCTATGTCACTATTCCGGAGTGTTTGTTGCATTAAACTGGTTATATTTACGAATCAGATCGCGTATAACCTTCCAGAAAGCGATTTAAAGCCCGAAATCGAACAAGAATTGATATGTGCAAATGATACACATATTTTCACAAATCACAAGTATGAAACACAAAATTTCATTGGTTTGGCATTTGTTTGATGGTCACAGTGACACAGGTGTCACAGTCTCCCCTACTTTAAGAAATTTCGTCCCGAAATTTATTCGTAGGAGTCTGTCTGTGACTTTGTGTCAAACAACCACTAGAGATATGCAAGGCATAATCCTATCATTTCGTTAACGGAAATTCTTCAGAAACAAAAATGAATGGACAGAGTCATTTTCAACAGATGCTTCCTCAGAAACGGAAATGAAAAGGATAATCAAACGGATACTCATTTCCTTCAACGGATATTCTTCAGAAACGAAAATGAACAAACGGAGTCATTTTCAACAGATGCTTCCTCAGAAATGGAAATGAAAAAGGATAATCAAACGGATACTCATTTCCTTCAACAGATATTCTTTAGAAACGAAAATGAACAAACGGAGTCATTTTCAACAGATGCTTCCTCAGAAACGGAAATGAAAAAGGATAATCAAACGGATACTCATTTCCTTCAACGGATATTCTTCAGAAATGAAAATGAATGGATGATCCATTTTCCTCAACGGATTTCTTCATCAGAACGGAAATGAAGGATTAAACAAACAGATATTCATTTCCATCAACGGATATTCTTCAGAAGCGAAAATGAATGGATGATCCATTTTCCTCAACGGATTCTTCATCAGAACAGAAATGAAGGATTAAACAAACGGATATTCATTTCCATCAACGGATATTCTTCAGAAGCGAAAATGAATGGATGATCCATTTTCCTCAACGGATTCTTCATCAGAACGGAAATGAAGGATTAAACAAACGGATATTCATTTCCATCAACGGATATTCTTTCAGAAGTGAAAAATGAGTAGCTAGTTCATTTTTCTTCAACGGGTGCTTCATCAGAATTGGAAATGAACAGGGTTCACTCTAGACGCATGACAAAACTCGCTATGGTTTCTGTGCACTAAATTCCATAATTATGTAGGCCTCCATAATTACGTAATTCCTTGCACAGTCTGCACAGTTAATTTCATAATGTGTAGGGGAAGAAAAATCAAACCTGTGATGAGTGTGGCTAGACTACCATAAGGTCCTTTTAATTAGATCGACAATAGATCTCTTTTAATTAGACCACTCAAGGAGTCTTTTCAGCTATATCATCACATGATATTCCTAACCAGAATTTTGGATCAATCTGTTTAACTAGACCACTCAAGGGG
Organism: Helianthus annuus; assembly: GCF_002127325.2. Lineage (NCBI taxonomy): Eukaryota > Viridiplantae > Streptophyta > Magnoliopsida > Asterales > Asteraceae > Helianthus > Helianthus annuus. The sequence goes on along the minus strand of NC_035440.2, from coordinate 77,259,879 downwards.
TCTAATTATGGAATAGTACTTCATAACCCAAGGGACTCAACTCCAACGCAGAAGTCCATTAAGGATTTAAGATAGTACCTTTGGATATCCTACTATGAATCCCTTATACGAAGATATGGAAGATTCTACGAGGATTTGGATAACAAAATTGGATCACAAAAACATAAAAGGGAGAACATAAGCATATAATCACATAATTGTTTAATTTGGCCTTTAAATTGTTATCTTTGAACGCGGATACTTAAAGCATACCAGGAATCCAATCCGTGGATTTCATTTGGCACTTTAATCATTTTCAAGAATCTATCTATGAAGATAGGAAAATCTTAATAGGAATTCGGCTTTGTCCTTATTGAATTGTAATGTACGTATTGAATCATACAAAGAATTCAATTAAGGGCTCCGATGAACGATACCCATCCACAAGGATCTAATTATGAGGATAGAAAGATCCTACATGGATTTTGGAATTTGTGTAACGAGAGGTGTTCCGACACCTTGCACTAGGCGTGCTTACGTCGATACACAAGGTAGAAAGTTCATGAGGTTGAGGCGCTAGATATGCCAAGGCGACATATGAAGAAGAATTTGAAGGTTGAGTAGCAGCAGGATTGGTAACAACTTTGCTTTGGATCGCAAAGCGGCAGATGTTAACCAAATGTCCCCATCGTCCACCGTGGGTACATTTGAAACAGGGTATTTGATTTGGGTGATGACGGTGGCATTGATTGCACCAAGGAGCAGTTCCCTTATACGGCTTCATCCCTGAGGCGAGTCATGGTGGTAGCTAAATCAATGGTCCTCCGGAGTACGACGCCTATTTACTGGGTAGTTGCAGCACCTGGTTCGGACATTTGGGTGTTGTTGCGATGAAGAGGCATCTTGAAGACAATGGAAGGCATAGGAGGAAACAAGCAAAAGATAGCCAAAAGAGAACGACAACACATGAAGATTATGACCATTTGTTTGTTACCAAAGGTAAACAAATGAGATACTGACTAATCAAAGTAAGCAGGTCAATATAATGTATCGCGAAGACATGCTCACCTATAAGTGGACACTCACCCCAATAGTTCCCAGGTAAGAGTGACTGGTCCGATACTGCGGATTTGTACGAACACTCTAGCCTTAGACAGAAGACCCAGGGTACAGGCACCCACTCTTCCAGTTTGCACGTGTTCATATTATTTAGACCCAAACTTTGACGAGATTTTGAAAACTTAAAGGGTTCGAAACCTTATAACAAAGGGTTCAAAACCTAGTAATCAATCATCCTAGAACAGATGATTAGTTTTCAAAGCAGGTCAAATTTATGTTCTCGTTGTGGTTGTCACTTAAGGATAAGTGACGGTATTGTTTTATGACTAAACGCAAGTAAACTCGCCTTAGGGTCATAGGAAGGTTATAGTCTAGGTCAAAGCATTACTAATAACCTAATTCCCTATAACCATTGGCTCTGATACCAACTTTTCTGTCACACCCCGATCACGTAAAACAACAAAACGTGGCGGAAACGTCGGGGAGTGTTGTAACAGAATCATTGTTTCACAACCATGGATTAAACAAATTTCGTTTTATTGAATTAAATGAGTTACAATGTCTTAACAATAAAGAAACATAACAAAAATTAACTAGTCTTGCATCTTTTAATGTCACTAAGGCCTCGTCCAATCGTATGTGAGCATGCATCAATATCATCATCAAATATCATCAACTATTGTACCTGAAACACATGTGAAAGTACATCAGCATAAAAATGCCGGCGAGTATATAGGTTTTATGAAAAATAGGATTCATGACTTAGGTTTAAGAAAATGTTTAACCAAAAACTTGTCATGAATCCAGTTTATGTGTTTGCTTTTATAAAACGTTTGAAAATCGATGATAGTTATGTATAGTTAAAAAGAATGATGTAAGGTTAAATGAATAACCAAGTAAAAATGAGTTTGTATAAAACAAACTGTTTTGTAAAACAATGTCTTGTGAAAAATATGTTATTTGTTTAAAAATGTATAAATCCAAATGAATGATTTAAATAACGCTATGACATGTAATATAATACAAGCACTTATATATAGGAAGTACCAGCGGCGTATCCACCATGCTTGTATCACATTACACACGTCTCGTTACTCAAATCACTTACCCACATAAACCACCAATGTAAATTGCCCATGTCTAAACCGTTGTCAAATGTTAATCAAGTAATGTGTAAACAAAATGTCATGTATGGCAAGTGAAATATGTAATCACCAAACCATAGGTAAGAATGCACAAACGATGTACTGAGTATGCGATGGATGGTCATACATAACATGATACAAAGCATAAAATGTCTTGTAAAACGATGTACTAAATATGCACACAATGGGCATACATAGCATGTGATGTAAAATGTACTAAGTATGATGAACATACATAGCATGAAATATCATGTAAAACGATGTACTAAGTATGCTAAGTAAACATACATAGCAAAAACACCATGAAATCATGTACTAATAGTGTACTAATGAACATAGCAAGTATATGATATAAAAGCATGAAATCATGAAAGTAACAAGTAGGCACATGTGTTTCACCCCAAAATGTTTGGAAAACAGTAAAAGAGGGGACTATGTACTCACTTGAGATTGCTTAAAAGTCCTAGGATAACCACCAAGCAAAGCTAGAAGATCACGAAATCAAACGGCACCTATATAGGTATCTATATTAATAAACGGACCTATCGGAGGATCGGGTAGTACAAGGGTTCGTAAACCAAATAAGTATGGGAACTTATGTAATATGGTTTAACAAAGCCTACGTACTAAAACGAAACCTATCCTAAGTGCTTTTGACCCATTACGACCCGTTTAGGTAGCTTACGCCACTTTAACGCGTCGTTTGCGTAAAACGCGTTTGGAATGCCTAACTAGTCCTATGACAAGCAAGATATGCCTTAACATGTTTAATATTGTTGTTAAATCAGTTTAGATGTCAAAAATTAAGTTACATATGCTTAGAATGAATTTTGGCGCAAAAAGGGTATTTTGGTAATTTACCTAAGGCATAAGAACTACTTATCATACAACTACTTTAACGTCATGACCATAAGGTATAACCTCGGAAGGTTATTCCCTATACAACTATGGTCACCTAAAACGTTTGGTCGGATCCTAAAGATCGACCAAATGGGTCGGGTTCGTAAGCATAAGCGATTGATTAGATCGCTTACCTTTACGACCCTAAACAAGCACAAATCTAAAAGCGACGAGCTAAACATGCTAGAACATGTTTAGTAAAGTTATAAAACAGGTTTGATATTAAAACAAATGGTTTTAATACCCTAGAGTAGTTTGGTTACAAAATACGCGAGAAAACGCATTTTGGCCGAAACTACGACTCGTCACTGAGCCTAGATAACGTGGTAATCAGTAGGTATAGTTACTAGGGACTATAACCATCGTGATTACGCTCATGTTATGAAGTTCAAACGAACTTCGCATTGACCATAAACTGGTTAATGCAGAAAGTCAAACGCAGTTTGACTTTAACGCTAAAACGAATGAAAAACGCGAAAGAATACTTACAGAAGGTCCCCGCAAGATTCGAACCCGATTCACTCTCAGGTAGGAAGCATATACTTCTACTTAGAGAGTGTAGAATCAGATTCAAATGTGAGGAAGAATGAAATGGGTGAGGGGTATTTGTAGATTTCCTTGAACCGTTAAGATCGTTCGTCGAAAAACGTGATTTGATCTAGACCTTACATGTGGGCACATGGTTTTCAAAAACCATGGGAGCCCCTAATGTGGACTATGTTCATTGAATACCATCCCATGGTTTTGCAAAACCATGGGTGAAAACCATTAACACTTCAAAATGGACTAGGTTCATTGAATCTGCCAGAAATTTCAAAAATGGTCCCTACACTTGTAAAACTTGATTTTTTTGTCACTTTTAAACCCCTTTAACCTCATTTCAAGGCTCTAAAATGATACTAAAGTATAGGGAACTTAAAATATGCTCACAGACATCACGGATGTCGGTTCGTTTGGTCGTATGGTTGCGTTATTCGCTTAATTACGACGGGAGTCGTAACGAACGCAAAAACGATCCAAATTAAGCGACGAATGGAATTTTATCATGCCAATCACTAAAATAAAATATTTTAATGACTACATAAATTTTTGGATGTCCGGAAGTATTCAGAAAGTAAGATATGCGCAAAAATACAAACTTATGCACTTTTGACGCTTTTAGTCTTTATTGATCAATAAAGTTTATTTTAGCATACCGAACCCTACAAAGCCTATTTTTTAAGCTATGTAAAGGATATTTAGGGTGTTTTTAACTTATGGCCATGTTCCGGAATGTTCATTACAGTTCAAATTGACATACTTTCGCAGTTTGTCGAATTTAGTCCCTTTAAGCGAATAAACTTGATTTCGGCATACCAAACCATCCAAAACTTATTTCTAAGTTATGTACGGGTTATTTAAGGTATGTTAAGCCTATGTCACTATTCCGGAGTGTTTGTTGCATTAAACTGGTTATATTTACGAATCAGATCGCGTATAACCTTCCAGAAAGCGATTTAAAGCCCGAAATCGAACAAGAATCGATATGTGCAAATGATACACATATTTTCACAAATCCCAAGTATGAAACTCAAAATTTCATTGGTTTGGCATTTGTTTGATGGTCACGGTGACACAGGTGTCACACTTGTGTCATTTCGTGCGAAATCAACTTGTGTCATTTCGTGCGAAATCAACTTGTGTCATTTCGTGAGAAATCAACTTTGGCCATTTCGTGTGAAATAGCCATGCCTATATATATGTGTATTGAGATTTCATTTGTAACGATGTGATTTTGGAGCCGAGGTGCTGCCAAATTGTCTCCAGCCATTGTAACGTCATCTAATCAATACAAGAGAATGTTAAAGTGTATAACAAGCTGAACGAAGATCAAGTCTTTGAATTCCGCCTCTGATTTGATCTGAGAACTCTTCTGAACGACTCATTTGGTCGCGCAAAACGATCCTACAAGTGGTATTCGCCTTGAAGATCTGGCGACACTATTTATATGGTACTCGATGTACAATCTTCACGGATCACAAAAGCCTACAACACATATTTGATCAGAAGGAATTAAACATGCGTCAGCGACGATGGGTCGAGTTACTGAACGATTATGACTGTGAGATTAAGTACCATCCTGGAAAGGCAAAGGTTGTAGCAGACGCGCTAAGTCGAAAAGAAAGGGTTAAGACCCTAAGGGTTCGAGCATTGGAAATGACTATTCGAAGGAACCTCACTGCACGCATTTGTGACGCACAACAAGAAGCCCTTAAGATGGAAAACTGTAAAGCTGAATACCTCCGGGGTATGTTGAAATATATGGTGCCAAATGAAGAGGGAACCTTATACTTTAAGAAGCGTATTTGGGTTCCGCTCTATGGCGGTATTCGAGAAGTCATCCTTGATGAAGCGCACAAGTCGAGATACTCGATCCATCCAGGATCGGACAAAATGTATCAAGACTTAAAGGAATATTATTGGTGGCCGAGACTCAAAAGCGATGTTGCTGTTTATGTTGGAAAATGCCTAACCCGCGCTAAGGTTAAGGCTGAATATCGGAAACCGTCCAGCCTACTACAACAACCAGAGATACCCATGTGGAAGTGGGAGCAAATCTCGATGGACTTCATAACAAAATTACCCAAGACCCCTAGAGGGCACGATATAATATGGGTGATAGTTGATCGGTTAACGAAATCTGCGCATTTCCTACCAATCCGAGAAAAGGATAGCACTGGAAAGCTTGCTGAGATATACTTAAAGGAATTGTGGCACGTCATGGAGTGCCTATCTCGATTATTTCAGACAGAGATGGATGTTTCGTCTCGAGGATCTGGTAATCATTCCAAGAGGCCTTTGGATCTCAGCTAGATCTAAGCACGGCCTTCCATCCACAAATAGACGGTCAGAGTGAACGTACTATACAAACGCTGGAAGATATGCTTCGCGCCTGTGTTATGGACTTAGGCGGCAGCTGGGATACTCATCTACCTTTAGTTGAGTTTTCCTACAATAACAGTTATCATACAAGCATAAAAGCCGCACCGTTCGAAGCTCTGTATGGCCGCAAGTGCTGCTCGCCCTTATGTTGGGCAAACGCTGGAGACAAACGAATGGTTGGTCCTGAACTTGTACAAGAGACAACCGACAAGATTATGCAGATCCGAGAGCGCATTAAGGCGGCTCGAGATCGACAAAAGAACTACGCTGATTAAAGACGAAAACCATTAGAATTCGAGGTGGGAGACAAAGTGTTGTTAAAGGTCTCACCTTGGAAGGGAGTAGTAAGATTTGGAAAACGTGGGAAGCTGAATCCCCGATACATCAGACCATTCAAGATCTTAGAAAGAATTGGTACCGTGGCATACAAGTTGGAATTACCGGAAGAACTTAATGGAGTACATGATACGTTCCATGTATCCAACCTCAAGAAGAGTCCAACACAAGAAATAGTGATCATCCCTGCGGATGAAGTGCATATTGATGACGCCCTCCGATTTACAGAACAACCCGTTGAGGTTACCGATTGGACAGTCAACAAGACCAGGAGGAGCAGTGTGAAACTTGTCAAAGTACGTTGGAACTCTAAGCACGGACCCGAGTATACGTGGGAATGTGAAGATAAGTTTAAAGAAAAGTACCCCCACCTGTTCAAGAAGACTCTTGCGAGAGTTAGCTCAGGCTGAATTTCGGGACGAAATTCTTTTAACAGGGGGAGACTGTGACAACTGGCACCAAACCGGTAATTTCCGTACACTTTAATTATTATTTAATGACTGTAATTATGTACTTAAATGTCAACATTGTTTTGTCACACCCTGGCTTTGCGGAAGCGTGGTTAATTTGGTGTGACTTCTTAATACCATAGCTTAATCATAACAAGCTATATGAATTAAAAATATGCAAGATCATCCATTGATAACAAAATAGTAAAACATTGTCTTAACGGGTTGACACCCAACAACCATAACTTGTCTAAACATTACAAATGCAACTTAAAGTAAACATGGTTCAGGGACTGTGACTTGTCCAGGAAAGAGTCACAAGCCTCGAACCCTGGATGACCTCGGGCCTAATGCAGCGGAAAACAAGCCATACCGCGCCAGATCGTTAGTTTCCTGAAATACATGTAAGTTGAAAAATCAACAATAATGTTGAGCGAGTTCATGCGAATAGTGAGTAAATAAACCTTTATCTTTATCAAAAACCTGGTATGTAGCAAATAAGGAAAAAGAGATCACCAATGGTTTGCAAGGCCATTGATATGTGTGAAGTGCAAGTAGAGATGACTCAAACCTAGCGGATTTATGCGTCGGGCACTAAGTCACCCCGAGGTCCGTTATGCTGGACCTGGGGCTGGGCTCGCTACACCCAGATAGATCTACCGCTCCTGTCCCTCGGTCCTACTACGAGGATTAATGGCCTCAAGTTGTGCCTACCCACTCACATGATCTGAGTAACAAACCTCCTTACGCTAACCATACCATGTATCAAGTATTCATAATCATAGTAACATGTATTTCACCCCCGCAGTTTATAAAACTGAAAACAGTTAAGAGAAAAGGGGGACATGAACTCACAGTGAGTGCGTCACAATACCAAGTAATCCAAATATCCAACTGCTGCGCAACGACCTACATGTGCTAATTCTATTAGACGGATGGCCGTGCCTTAGCTTTATAGTTTAATTTTTCGGGAAACGGTTAGACAACCGTTCCGTGTATATACTTGGTAGAAAATCTCCTTCCCAAGGATGGGGGAATTAATACATGCGTGTTTATAATATTAAGTCTCACTTAATATATTTTATTTCTCGTTCCAAAATATATTTATTTTTCTCAAAAATAATATATTTTCTCTTTACATAATACTTTCCAAAATAATACGTTGACAATATCCGCATTTATGAATATTTCCGAATATGGCGTAAGTTACGTTTTGGCGATTAAGTGGTAATAGTAATTACCGTTGTAACTTATATGTTTGTCGTGAAGGCGTTGGTATTATTTTGGGTTCGACAAAGTTAGTAAATATTATTTTTACTCTAAAAATAATATTTATACATTTTCACAAAATAATCATAAACAGTGTTGTGAAAAATATATTTATCGAATAAATATTTATCACGTTTATTTTTGTGAAAACCCCACCTCCGAATATTTGTAAATAAAGTCATGGCGAAATATAGTTTGAAAACATCTCAAAATAGTCTAACACTTGTAAATAATTCTAAGTCTTATATTTTTAGAAAATTTCGCCAGAGTTTCCCCTGTAACTGGAGGTGGCCACGCTTTCAAGCGTATCATTTTCTTTTACAAAATCATTTCAACAATTCTTCAAATCAACCAAATCAATTTCCGATACTTCAAACTAGTTTCAACACATTAACTCGTAGACTAGTATGTAAAATCACATTATTACATGAACTTGTAGTTTTTCTAAAACTATTGTGTAGATCTCGTTATATTTAGTGGATCTATATATATAATAGTTTAGTCTTGTAAAAACCCCGTTTTTAGAACAAATCATCCTTTACAACTTCCCGACAACTTTTATAAAAATTGTTATTTTGTCGGATCTTTCGTTTCACAAGTGTTCATACACTTGTAGTTTATAAAAATCACCTTTGTAAACATGTTACCTAACTTATACAAAAACATGATTTTCTTGACACTCGGTTCTACGAATGTACCACTTGTACATACGTAGATCGGCTCGTTTTAAATACTATTTTTCATGTCAAAACACTTTTACACAAGTTCATGTTTCTCGTGTGGTGGAGTTTCACCTTTTAACCCTTGTACAAAAGAAACAAGTGTATGTCAAGATTCGGGATCTTAACAAAGTCGGGTTAAACGATGATAAGAGCCACCACATCGTAGATCGGGTCTCAATAACCAACATATTCAAATACTACGACATTTACACAAGACATGACCTTTTATCCAACGATTTTCATGTTTTAGTAGACTTTTTAGATTCAAAAGGTGGGTTACCGACTTTTAACCGTTAAAAATCCTTTTAACCACTTTAGATACGTTCAAGAGTGAGTTCTAAACAATATACCTCTAGCTCGGGGCTAGGGAAGAATCTAGTCGAAAATGGCGTGGATAAAAGCAACGTAGCGAGGTCCTCCAACTTCCGTTTGCTTCCGGCTTCCTTATGCGTGATCCCCGACACTAGTATATGCTTGGAATGGCAAGACGAGAACCGAAAAATGGATGGATGGTTGTGGGTATGTTCGGCCGAGAGGGAGGGGCAAGAGGGAGAGAGAGTGTTGTGTTGGTGTGTGTGAGTTTGTGTGGTGTGGGTGTGTGTTTATATAGAAAATTCAAGTGCCTTCGTCCATCGGTTTATATCATCTAGATGTCCGCGTAATCTAATAAAATAATCAAAAGTTGTACTTGTCTTGTCCTCTTGGTTGGGCCGATCCCATTAGGGGGAATGCCATCCGGTTCGATCTCGATTGTTCAGTTAAGGTTTAGTTTGGTTAAGTCGGTTAACTTTAGGGACTAACCCCGTTAGTTGTTTAATGCGTTGTAAAGCGGGTGTTAGGGTAATCAGGGACCCTAACTGGCTCAGAAAAAGGCTAATAATATTTCTGGCAATATTTTTATGTTCCGGGTATAGTCCGGTTGTTCGGTCGGATGGTAATCCGTTAAAGTGCTTAAGTAATCCTTTAAGCGTCGTAATTAATATTTTTAGCGACACAATTTATTCTGCAAGGTGTCAGGAATAATTCCTCATATTTTGGCACTTTATTACTTAGCTAGAAGCTAGTATGTTGCTAAAAGTGCTGTGTTTTGTGCTTAGAATACGTTTTAGGCACATCCAATCTCTGTATCTTATTCCTAGAGACGCAATTATACAACCCTTGTATTCCTACACACACTATGGGTGTAGTAAAATATTTCTGGCTCATACAGGCCTTTAGAGGCAGTGTCTGCCTGATGCTGGCTATATCAGCATGTCAAATAGGTTATCCGTTCAAATGCTACTGTGCTTTTGTGCATCATGTTTGTCACTAATGTTCAGTAAATAAATATTGTAGTGACGGAAAAATCAAAGTATGATGCAGATATGTACATGTATCAACAATCAAGTAGCAGTTTATCAGAAATCTCAGTTAAGCACAGTAATTAGGCAACAGTTAATACGGATACCTGGTTTTGTGAGGGTTGTCACATTCTCCCCCCGTTAAATAAATTTCGTCCCGAAATTTTAAATTCTGCTTGTAGAAGCAGGGTTCTTAGGAAATAAGTGGGGGTATTTCTCTTTCATTCGGTCTTCACGCTCCCAGGTGAACTCAGGACCATGTCTAGCATTCCAGCGAACTTTGACGAGCTTGACACTGCTCCGGCGGGTCTTATTTACTTTCTAATCCGTGACCTCAACAGGTTCTTCAACGAAGTGGAGCGTGTCATCAACATGAATTTCGTCGGTAGGAATGGCAACGTTAACTTGAGTTGGACTTCTCTTCAGATTGGATACATGAAATGTATCGTGAACATTATTCAGCTCGGCAGGTAGATCCAACTTGTATGCTACGGTCCCAATTCTTTCCAACACCTTGAAAGGACCAATGTAGCGCGGATTCAACTTCCCACGCTTCCCAAAGCGTGCCACACCCTTCCAGGGTGATACCTTCAACAAAACCATATCCCCAACCTCAAACTCCTGAGGTTTCCTTTTCAGATCTGCGTAGGTCTTCTGACGGTCACGAGCCGCACTAATGCGATCTCGGATCTGCGCAATCTTGTCTGTAGTTTCCTGAACTACATCGGGACCTACTAATTGTCTATCGCCTGCGTCAGACCAACAAAGCGGCGACCTGCACTTGCGTCCATATAAAGCTTCAAATGGCGCGGCACCAATACTGGTGTGGTAGCTGTTGTTGTAAGAAAATTCAACCAGGGGTAAATGCTTATCCCAGCTACCGCCTAAATCCATCACACATGCTCTCAGCATGTCCTCCAACGTCTGAATTGTTCGCTCACTTTGGCCGTCGGTCTGCGGGTGAAAAGCTGTGCTCATATTCAGCTTTGAGCCAAAAGCTTCCTGGAAGGATTGCCATATCCTCGATACGAATCTCCCATCTCTATCAGAAATAATCGAGAGAGGTACTCCATGGCGTGTAACAATCTCTCTCATGTAGATTTCAGCCAATTTGCTTGTATTATCCTTCTCACGGATAGCTAAGAAGTGTGCTGATTTTGTTAAGCGATCCACTATCACCCAGATAGTGTCATGGCCTTTTGGCGTCCTTGGCAACTTCGTAATAAAATCCATGGAGATTTCTTCCCACTTCCACTGGGGAATTTTTGGTTGCTGCAGAAGTCCCGAAGGCTTCTGGTATTCCGCCTTAACCTTGGCGCATGTTAAACATTTGCTCACATAAACAGCAACATCGCCTTTCATCCTAGGCCACCAATAATAATCTTTAAGATCCTGGTACATCTTATCCGCTCCAGGGTGGATAGAGTACCGCGACTTGTGAGCTTCATCAAAGATAACCTCTCTTAAACCACCAAACAGAGGAACCCAAATCCTTTTCCCAAAACACAACGTTCCTTCCCTGTTTGGCACCAACATCTTCTCCATCCCACGGAGATATTCTGCCTCAAGGTTTCCCTCCTTGAGAGCTTCCTTCTGTGCTGCACGAACGCGCGAGGAAAGGTCGGTCTGAATTATCATCTCCATAGCCCTAACCCTTATGGGCTTGATTCTCTCTTTACGACTTAGGGCATCAGCGACCACATTCGCCTTCCCTGGATGATATTTGATCTCGCAGTCGTAATCGTTCAACAACTCGACCCATCGTCTTTGCCTCATGTTCAACTCCTTCTGGTTGAATATATGCTGGAGGCTCTTGTGATCTGTAAAGATTGTACACTTCGTACTGTAAAGGTAGTGTCTCCAGATCTTCAAAGCAAAAACCACTGCGCCTAGCTCCAAATCATGCGTGGTATAGTTCTTTTCGTGCACTTTCAGTTGGCGTGACGCGTAGGCAATAACCTTTTGGCGTTGCATCAACACACAACCCAATCCTTGACGCGATGCGTCACAGTATACCACAAAATCGTCGGTACCTTCCGGTAGAGCTAAGATCGGCGCGTTGCAAAGCTTATCCTTCAATGTCTGAAATGCCTCATCCTGTTTGATTCCCCAATCAAACTTCTTATCTTTCTGCGTGAGGAGTGTCAACGGTTGAGCGATCTTTGAAAAGTTCTCGATGAACCGATAATAGCCAGCCAAACCCATGAATTGCCGAATCTCGGTTGGCGTCTTTGGCGTTTCCCAGTCTTTGATCGCCTTGATTTTGGTTGGGTCCACATGGATTCCATTTCCATTCACCACGTGCCCAAGGAATTGCACCTCACGTAGCCAAAACTCACACTTAGAGAACTTGGCGTACAATTGTTCCTTCTTTAGTAGCTCCAGAATGGCTCTAAGATGCTGCTCGTGCTCAGCCTTCGTCTTTGAATAAATCAAGATGTCGTCGATGAATACAATCACGAACTTATCCAAGTACGGCTTACAAACTCGGTTCATCAAATCCATGAACACTGCAGGTGCGTTTGTCAAACCAAACGGCATAACCAGAAACTCGTAGTGCCCATATCGAGTTCTGAAAGCTGTCTTCGGGATACTCTCCTCCTGTATCCGTAGCTGATGGTATCCGGATCGAAGATCGATCTTTGAATAGAAGCTTGAACCTTGAAGCTGGTCGAACAGATCATCGATTCTTGGCAGGGGATACCTATTCTTGATTGTCAGCTTGTTCAACTCTCTGTAGTCAATACACATCCGAAAACTACCGTCCTTCTTCTTCACAAACAAAACTGGAGCTCCCCAAGGCGAGAAGCTTGGTCGGATAAAACCCTTGTCTAACAACTCTTGAAGTTGTGTCGACAGTTCTTGCATCTCAGACGGAGCAAGTCTGTAGGGTGCCTTAGCCATAGGCGCAGCGCCCGGAACTAAGTCGATGCGAAACTCCACTTGCCTTTGAGGTGGCAAGCCAGGCAAGTCTTCTGGAAAGACTTCTGGGTATTCCCTCACGACAAGGATGTCTTCGATCTTCGGCTCAGCAGCCTTCTTATCTACAATGTGTGCTAGAAAAGCAACACATCCTTTCCTCAAACACTTCCTTGCTTTCAAGCAGCTAATCATCCTTAACGGCGTCTCACGCTTCTCCCCATGAACAACAATGGTCTCACCATCATCGGTCGGGATACGAATAATCTTCTCGTGGCAAACTATCTCTGCCTTGTTACTCGATAACCAATCCATCCCTACTACCACGTCGAAGCTTCCCAACTGGACGGGTAGTAGATCTAGAGCGAACTCACGCTCTCCCAATTCGATTACGCAACCTCGAATCACCTCGTTAGCTTCTCCTAACTTCCCATTCGCTAATTCGATCGAGTATGGAGTATCTAACTTACTAGCGGCTAAACCAAGCATGTTTCTAAATTCTAACGATACGAAGCTATAATCGGCACCAGTATCAAGCAAAACGGATGCATAGCGTTGGTTTACAGGGAACGTACCAGTGACAACGTTGGGATCCTGGCGCGCTTCCCTGGCTTCCATGTTAAACACTCTTCCGCGTGCCTGGTTTAACTCTGGGCAATTCCTCTTGTAATGCCCTTGATCTCCACAATTGAAACATCCGGGCCTCTGCCCGTTTCCACCATTGTTTCCAGCTTGATGGTTTCCCTGGTTCCGATTCATGGTGCCTGCTTGGTTAGCATTATTGGCATGGTTTCCATCACCTCCCAGGTTTCCTTGTGGGCGGTTCCCAGCACCACCACGGTTATTCCTATTCCCATTTCCTCCTTGGCCTCCCCGGCCAGCATTTGCCCAGCAAAAATCCTTCGTATGACCAGTCTTCCCACATGATTCACAAACTCTCAGACTGCAACGACCAGAGTGATGTTTTTGGCATGAGTTGCACTTGGGGTGTGCACCCATGTATCCCTTCCCTTTCTTTCTACCACCAGCTGAATCCTGAGCTGGCGCACTCGATTCTCCCTTCTTAACCACCATCCCGGTGCTCTGCTTGAAACTCGAAAACTTTCGCTTATTACCACCAGATGACTCCACATGAGTCTCTTTCTTCTTGGGCTCAACCCCATCAAACTTGTTCAACTGAATCGCCTCTTCGGTGAGAGCCACACTCAGATCAATGGCTTCTGTGATGGTTGCAGGTTTGGAAGAAGTCACCATGCTGATTATCTGAGGAGCCAATCCCCAGATGAAGCGTTCAATCCTTTTGAACTCAGGCGTAACCATGTAGGGTACCACGTACGACAAATTGTGGAACCTCTGAACATACTCAGCTATCTTGGAACCTTCCATCTTTAGGTGCCAGAATTCGGTCTCTAACCTCTGAATTTCAGCACGAGAACAGTACTTCTTGCGCATAAGCTCTTTCAACTCTGTCCAGGTCAATGCGTAAGCTGCGGCTTCTCCAAGGGTCTGGACCTGTAGATTCCACCAGGATAGGGCTCCATCCACAAATAGCCCTGAGATGTAAGTGACTTGCTGATCCACAGCGCACTTGCTCATGCGAAGTACGGACTCGGTCTTCTCTGCCCAGCGGACGAAAGCAACAGCACCACCTGTGCCGTCGAAGTTTATGGGCTTACAGTGCAAAAATTGTTTGTAGGTGCACCCTGCACATACGTTACATCATAGGAACGGCATTAGCATCTGCTAAGGGAATCCATTTAGGCCATGGTATGTCTTAGTGACTTAGGGTTACCATGAGGAGGATTTTGGTTGCCGTTGATGTTCGAGCTACTTCCGCTTGGTCCTCCTTGCGAGGCAGCATATTGAGCAATGGCGGCAGCAATAACTTGCTGTAGTTCTTCAGGAGTAGTGGGCATCGGCTGAGGTTGTCGTCTTGGTGCCATCTTCTAAAGATGCGTACGTCGATTAGGCCATAATAAACATACGTATATAGTAATAGTAATAACATATAACATCTCATGTTATCTATATATCACACACAACATCCCATGTCCCAACATCCCATGTCACAAATATCATACACACAACATCCCATGTCCCAACATCCCATGTTGCAAATATCATACATACAACATCCCATGTCCCAACATCCCATGTTGCAAATATCATACATACAACATCCCATGTTCCAACATCCCATGTTGCAAATATCATACATACAACATCCCATGTCCCAACATTCCATGTTGCAAATATCATACATACAACATCCCATGTCCCAACATCCCATGTTGCAAATATCATACATACAACATCCCATGTCCCAACATCCCATGTTGCAAATATCATACATACAACATCCCATGTCCCAACATCCCATGTCACAAATATCATACACACAACATCCCATGTCCCAAAACATAAATAAGCAATCAAGTGAATCAGATATGGTGAGAATACGGCGATTGTTATATATATCGAGACCATAATGTGGTAAGGGTATCAGTACGTCACTGTATCATACAATCACAAATCAAATAGGGGCTACATCACCCCTGTCAAAAACAATATCACATCAGTGTCACATACATCCAGTACATCAACAAATATCAACAAAAATCAGTATCGTCAGATGGTCTCCAAAAGGCTGTGCAGTCACAATCGCGGTCGTCTCACCATCGCCTACCACTATGGTACCAATGAGCCCTATGCGGATGGGGGTGGGGGAGGGGGAAAGTGAGCGTAGAGTAAGCGGCGTAAATGAAGCCAATCCTCCTCCATCGCCTGCTGAGTGCGAATAACAGATGCAATCTGCTGCTCCATAGTCGTAAGTCGAGCAGCAAAGTCAGGAGGTAATGATCGAAAAGGCTGAAAAGATGAGGATGTCTGACCAAGATATGGACCTAGTGATAACTGAGCTCTCTCGAGCTCCTGGAGTCGCTGTGTATGGGAATCATGCTGATGGACAAAGGACATCAAGACGTCCTCTATGGTATGTCCCATATGGAATGGATGATATGGATCAGTGGGTGGCATCGGTGAGGAAGATGACCAAAGCAGTGGCATGCTGGTGGGATCGAATGGTGCTACATGAACAGAAGATGGAACAGGTGTCATCTGAGGTACGAAAGGCATAGGCATCGGTATGTGCCCAAAGGGGTGGGCTGAGGAGCCCTCTCCAGGCCCTGCTGGAGGTACAAACGGTGGGATCTGAAATGAAAAAGCAGTATGATGTGCCTCAGTGTGGTGTGGTGGAAGCGGTGGAACATCCTCGTCAGCCGGTATCCAACCGTGCTGAGCCTCCTCATCAGGCGGATCCATATGCTCTGCAAATAGAGCGTGCTCAGGCTCAATGGGTACAGGATCAAAAGGAGCAATGACAGGATCAACATGATCAACATGGTGGTCAACAGGGACGTCAGCAATCAAAGGTGGGTCAACAAAAGGATCAACAGCATGATCAACAACTAACAAAGGGACATCATCAACAGGAAGATCGCCAACTGGCGGGTCAGCCAAAACGGGCTCAATAGGAACGTCAGCATGTACCAAGTCATGCTCATGTACAGGATCGAGAGCAGCTGCCTGCTCTGGGGCTACGGCATGCTCTGGGTCATCAAAAGCCATGTCAAAATCAAACTCTGGATCAAAGGGATCGATAGGATCGACGGGATCAACAGGGTCCTCCATATGATGGTCCATAGGAATATACTCAATGTCGCGGTCAGGATCAAATCCTGGAGGAAAAACGGAATCGGAGTCCTCAATAACGTCGTGCTCAAATACAAGGCTCGGAATGGGGGCGGCAGAAGATGCCTGATCAGGGTCCGAGTCATGAACAAAATGCTGAATGCTCACCTCGTGAGACGGAGCAGAAGCCACAGACTCAAAGGAGTCTGGGACCGGTGAGTGGACGGGCGAGTCTCCAGCTGGGGCATCAGCAATCATCAAGAGACCGCCAGCGGGTAAAGGGGCTGCATCAGGATCCTCGTCCTCAAAAGGCTCGTCCTCGTAGAGATCAATGTCGCCGTCAGCCTCGGCGTCTAGTAATAGCTCGTGTGCTGGATAAGAAGCAAGAGGAATCGGAGCTGGAATCACAACAAGGGGAAGATACTCAGCAGGATCGCCATCAATAGGCTCATAGGCACCCTCGGGTAACGCGAAGGGCAAGGAGTCATCAGCATGCTCATCAATGCCGTCGGGTAGAGCGAACGGCTGGAAGTCATCATCATCCGTGCTCGTGTAGTCTGAGGTATGCACCTCACGCTCCGATGACACAATGTCATCCGACACTATGGGTAGAGGTCCAGTGGTATCTGAGTCTCCGGTGTCTGATGTATCCATGTGTCTGTAACACAATCACAAGTATGCACAAATAATCAGTAAATCAGATAATCACATAAGTTACCAAATAATAGTCACATAATTCTCCTAGTCCCACTAGCCTCCCAGCCTCCCAGACTGTCCTTCCTAGTCCCACTAGCCAACTTTCCCAGCCTCCCAGACTGACTCCCTAGTCCCACTAGCAAACTTTCCCAGCCTCCCAGACTGACTCCCTAGTCCCACTAGCAAATTCTCCCAGCCTCCCAGACTGACTCCCTAGTCCCACTAGCCAACTACCTCGATCCATTAGATCGAGCCTCGGCCTCCCAGACCGAGCCTCAGTCTCCCAGACCGAGCCTCAGCCTCCCAGACTGAGCCTAAAAATAATAAATAAAATATGCTCAACATTTGTTTATAAAAAGGTTTTGGATCTGGACTTAAGTGGTATGCAGAAAAATGTTTTCGTGAGAGCCCTAGTGATCATAGTCTAGACTCGAGAAAGAATCCTAGTTCGCTATGATCAGAGCTCTGATACCAAGCTGTCACACCCTGGCTTTGCGGAAGCGTGGTTAATTTGGTGTGACTTCTTAATACCATAGCTTAATCATAACAAGCTATATGAATTAAAAATATGCAAGATCATCCATTGATAACAAAATAGTAAAACATTGTCTTAACGGGTTGACACCCAACAACCATAACTTGTCTAAACATTACAAATGCAACTTAAAGTAAACATGGTTCAGGGACTGTGACTTGTCCAGGAAAGAGTCACAAGCCTCGAACCCTGGATGACCTCGGGCCTAATGCAGCGGAAAACAAGCCATACCGCGCCAGATCGTTAGTTTCCTGAAATACATGTAAGTTGAAAAATCAACAATAATGTTGAGCGAGTTCATGCGAATAGTGAGTAAATAAACCTTTATCTTTATCAAAAACCTGGTATGTAGCAAATAAGGAAAAAGAGATCACCAATGGTTTGCAAGGCCATTGATATGTGTGAAGTGCAAGTAGGGATGACTCAAACCTAGCGGATTTATGCGTCGGGCACTAAGTCACCCCGAGGTCCGTTATGCTGGACCTGGGGCTGGGCTCGCTACACCCAGATAGATCTACCGCTCCTGTCCCTCGGTCCTACTACGAGGATTAATGGCCTCAAGTTGTGCCTACCCACTCACATGATCTGAGTAACAAACCTCCTTACGCTAACCATACCATGTATCAAGTATTCATAATCATAGTAACATGTATTTCACCCCCGCAGTTTATAAAACTGAAAACAGTTAAGAGAAAAGGGGGACATGAACTCACAGTGAGTGCGTCACAATACCAAGTAATCCAAATATCCAACTGCTGCGCAACGACCTACATGTGCTAATTCTATTAGACGGATGGCCGTGCCTTAGCTTTATAGTTTAATTTTTCGGGAAACGGTTAGACAACCGTTCCGTGTATATACTTGGTAGAAAATCTCCTTCCCAAGGATGGGGGAATTAATACATGCGTGTTTATAATATTAAGTCTCACTTAATATATTTTATTTCTCGTTTCAAAATATATTTATTTTTCTCAAAAATAATATATTTTCTCTTTACATAATACTTTCCAAAATAATACGTTGACAATATCCGCATTTATGAATATTTCCGAATATGGCGTAAGTTACGTTTTGGCGATTAAGTGGTAATAGTAATTACCGTTGTAACTTATATGTTTGTCGTGAAGGCGTTGGTATTATTTTGGGTTCGACAAAGTTAGTAAATATTATTTTTACTCTAAAAATAATATTTATACATTTTCACAAAATAATCATAAACAGTGTTGTGAAAAATATATTTATCGAATAAATATTTATCACGTTTATTTTTGTGAAAACCCCACCTCCGAATATTTGTAAATAAAGTCATGGCGAAATATAGTTTGAAAACATCTCAAAATAGTCTAACACTTGTAAATAATTCTAAGTGTTATATTTTTAGAAAATTTCGCCAGAGTTTCCCCTGTAACTGGAGGTGGCCACGCTTTCAAGCGTATCATTTTCTTTTACAAAATCATTTCAACAATTCTTCAAATCAACCAAATCAATTTCCGATACTTCAAACTAGTTTCAACACATTAACTCGTAGACTAGTATGTAAAATCACATTATTACATGAACTTGTAGTTTTTCTAAAACTATTGTGTAGATCTCGTTATATTTAGTGGATCTATATATATAATAGTTTAGTCTTGTAAAAACCCCGTTTTTAGAACAAATCATCCTTTACAACTTCCCGACAACTTTTATAAAAATTGTTATTTTGTCGGATCTTTCGTTTCACAAGTGTTCATACACTTGTAGTTTATAAAAATCACCTTTGTAAACATGTTACCTAACTTATACAAAAACATGATTTTCTCGACACTCGGTTCTACGAATGTACCACTTGTACATACGTAGATCGGCTCGTTTTAAATACTATTTTTCATGTCAAAACACTTTTACACAAGTTCATGTTTCTCGTGTGGTGGAGTTTCACCTTTTAACCCTTGTACAAAAGAAACAAGTGTATGTCAAGATTCGGGATCTTAACAAAGTCGGGTTAAACGATGATAAGAGCCACCACATCATAGATCGGGTCTCAATAACCAACATATTCAAATACTACGACATTTACACAAGACATGACCTTTTATCCAACGATTTTCATGTTTTAGTAGACTTTTTAGATTCAAAAGGTGGGTTACCGACTTTTAACCGTTAAAAATCCTTTTAACCACTTTAGATACGTTCAAGAGTGAGTTTTAAACAATATACCTCTAGCTCGGGGCTAGGGAAGAATCTAGTCGAAAATGGCGTGGATAAAAGCAACGTAGCGAGGTCCTCCAACTTCCGTTTGCTTCCGGCTTCCTTATGCGTGATCCCCGACACTAGTATATGCTTGGAATGGCAAGACGAGAACCGAAAAATGGATGGATGGTTGTGGGTATGTTCGGCCGAGAGGGAGGGGCAAGAGGGAGAGAGAGTGTTGTGTTGGTGTGTGTGAGTTTGTGTGGTGTGGGTGTGTGTTTATATAGAAAATTCAAGTGCCTTCGTCCATCGGTTTATATCGTCTAGATGTCCGCGTAATCTAATAAAATAATCAAAAGTTGTACTTGTCTTGTCCTCTTGGTTGGGCCGATCCCATTAGGGGGAATGCCATCCGGTTCGATCTCGATTGTTCAGTTAAGGTTTAGTTTGGTTAAGTCGGTTAACTTTAGGGACTAACCCCGTTAGTTGTTTAATGCGTTGTAAAGCGGGTGTTAGGGTAATTAGGGACCCTAACTGGCTCAGAAAAAGGCTAATAATATTTCTGGCAATATTTTTATGTTCCGGGTATAGTCCGGTTGTTCGGTCGGATGGTAATCCGTTAAAGTGCTTAAGTAATCCTTTAAGCGTCGTAATTAATATTTTTAGCGACACAATTTATTCTGCAAGGTGTCAGGAATAATTCCTCATATTTTGGCACTTTATTACTTAGCTAGAAGCTAGTATGTTGCTAAAAGTGCTGTGTTTTGTGCTTAGAATACGTTTTAGGCACATCCAATCTCTGTATCTTATTCCTAGAGACGCAATTATACAACCCTTGTATTCCTACACACACTATGGGTGTAGTAAAATATTTCTGGCTCATACAGGCCTTTAGAGGCAGTGTCTGCCTGATGCTGGCTATATCAGCATGTCAAATAGGTTATCCGTTCAAATGCTACTGTGCTTTTGTGCATCATGTTTGTCACTAATGTTCAGTAAATAAATATTGTAGTGACGGAAAAATCAAAGTATGATGCAGATATGTACATGTATCAACAATCAAGTAGCAGTTTATCAGAAATCTCAGTTAAGCACAGTAATTAGGCAACAGTTAATAGTTAATTAAGTCGTACGGATACCTGGTTTTGTGAGGGTTGTCACATGTTTGACTTCATACTATACAAGTGAATTCATGCATGTTTTATACTACAAGAATTACTTTATGATAGCGTTGCGTCAGAAATACTAGTAATCTCACCGGTAAGACACATTGTGTCAACAAATCTGCAGAAAGCAGTTAGACAATAGAATTAGGGCCTAGGTGTAGGTCCAATGACAAGAATACATTAAAACCCAAGAGTACATACAAGGGTTAACATATAGACTTTCCGGAAACTAAAATACGCACTGAAAAGCACCCGAAATACACTTTAAATGCTGAATTTTATATATTTCAGCAAAATTCAGCTTTATAACAAGATTGTACTATGTAAAAAGATGACAAATTGATCCAGAATACTTTCTGAAGTGTTGGGAATTGAAAGTATCACAAAAGGATACTTAAAGGACACTAAACGGTGCAATTTAGCACTTTAACGAACCGGTATTTAACCGAACAACCGAACATTACCCGGAACACCAAAATTATGCTAGAAGCATTGTTTAATTATTTCTTAGCTAGTTATGGTCCCCGAACACCATAACACCTCTTAAAACATAATAACACATTAAATCCTTAATCTTTACACTTGAAAGCTTACTTACTTATGTAATTAGGGAATGAAATTTACACTTTACCCCCCCTCCTAAAGTGGACGGTCATGGGAGGTCCCACCTTTGATCTTGTGTAATCTTTCCCTTAATTCACCAAGATCCCATTAGATTCTCCTTGGATCCATTTAGATATTATGAATCTTATGTAGATTTACTAGAGATTTTGCAAAGTACTATAAGATAACCTTATGATTAAAGTTACAACTAGACCCCTCCCCCCTCATGCCATAATCGGCCACATGGCCTAAATAAGAGAATCTTCACTTGATTTTCCCTAAGATATGCTTAGATCTTGTATTATACTTGAGGAGACATAAAACCCAAAGGTTAATAAAAGATTATGGACTATATGAAGGACCTCAAGATCATAACTTCATGAACATCACACACTAAACACCAACTCTTCTTCTCCCTTGCTCCCCCATTTTGGCCGAAACCAAGCACCAACCATACCACCGTCATCATCTCATTTTCATACAAACTCAAGTGCACACAAGGTGTAAGAAGGTCTATAGTGAAGCTTGGTGGTCTTGGATCTTGAAGGACCTCCTTCATTTGCTATTATCCTTCATTTTTGTCATCTTCAAGTTCTAGTAATCTTCCCTAGCCTTGTTGTTAGTGGTGAGCCCTCATAGTCTTTTATTACTTCATACCTTGATGGTTAAAAGATGATATATATTGTTAAACACAAGAACACTAAAGAATATGAACATGGATCTTTAACATAAGGTTAAATACATAAGAATACATGTTGATTGTGTTGATTTGCTTCTTGTTGATTGATTATTAGTGTTAGTGATGTTAGACATCATATGGAAACTACTAGATTGTGATTAAACACATGATCTAGTAAGTTAAAGTGGTGATCTTGTGAAAGACCAAGTTCATCATACTTTATGTCTTCATGAACTTGAATGAAGAAAGTGATTTTCTTAGGTAAAAATGATTTAAACAAAATACAAATCTTGTAAATAGATGATTCCCAAAATGATTTTCTCAAGAAACCAAGTTTATTTATAAGATTTACAAAGTCATGGTTTCTAAATAAACTAATCATATTTTTTTAGTGTTTAAACAAGACTAGAAACATGTGTGAAACAAGAAAAATACAAAAGAAATATTTTTAGAAAAATCATCCTACAAGTTGTAAAGAACTAAATCATTTAATAAGGTTATTTACAAACAAATAACCATGTTTTTAAGGGTAACTCAACCTACTAAATAACATGGTAAGTCACTACAAGTTTTTACAAAAGCTTCAAGTTCATGATGTAGTGTAGTTTACTTGATGTTGACACTCGGAAAGTGTTGAATAAGTTGATGATTGTTGTGATGATTTTAAAAGAAAATAAACACATGTTTTGAAAACATGGGAAACCTCCGTTTTTAGGGGAAACTATGTCAAAATTTTTATAAATTTTGACACTTAGAAAAATATAAGTTTTTGAGAAACTTATTCCCTAAAAATGTATCTAAAAATATTTACCAAGGTTTCCCTAATCTTTGTGATAAGAAATGATGATTTCTTCAAGATTTTAAATTGATATTAAGTATGTATATTTTTGAGAAAAATATATATATTTATTGATCACCAAATTTTGTGCTAAGTGTATGTAGTATGTATTATACGTGATAGTGTATTAGGACTTGAAAATACACTAAATACTCCTAAGGAGTGAAGATACAAAATACACATACAACATACTTAGACAAATACAAGAGAATATATTTATGAAAATATATTACTTGATAGAATAAATAACTTGGACAAGTTATGAACATGAAATGAAGTTTTGGACAAAATACATAATTCGGGTGAAAAATACAAGATACTTATATTTATTTTTGAGAAAATAATATAAGTAAGATACATAGTTAAAAATATAAATTATTTTTAACACAAGAACAAATACATAAAAGATGCTGACTTGTACTTGTGCGATACAAGTCTAGTGACTAACGTTAATAAAAACACGTTTAGGTCAGGACACTAGATAAGCAAAAACCGGTGAAGTTTACGGTGCAAGGAACACAAAGTTGTGAGTTCATGCTCCCCCTTTTCTTTTAACTGTTTTCAGTTTTATAACTTCGGGGGTGAAATACATGTTACAAATGTTACAATGTTTACAAATGGTATGATGGATACAAGAATTGAGGAATGATATGAGAAATCGTATCACGAATTGGGTACCATAAGCACCATTAATCGTGTACATACTAAGACCGCATAACAAAAGGTTAGATCTAATGGGTTTTCGGGCAGCCACACTCTTGGTGATAACTAGTTCCGAGTAGTGCTTTTGTGTCTCAGTCGTGAATCGACAACTAGAAAAATGCCTATGGTTTGGATGCTTCCTATGTCGTGTCACATGTTAATGGCCTTGCAACCCATTAACAACCTAGATACATACAAAAATACTTTATTTATACAAGATACATACCATGTTTTTCATACAAAGTATACAAACGTTCAATGCAAGAACTGCATGAATTCACACCAACATTATGTTGACGTTTTTCCAAAACTCACATGTATTTCAGGTAACTAAAGTGGATGTCCGCGCGATCTTACTCATGCTCCTGGATGTTGTTTATGTTTATCCTTAAATAAAGTTGTAAACTTTTCAGACAATTTGCTGTCTCGTGATGTAAACACTTAAACTACGATTTCAGTTATGTAATGTTTAGCGTTTGAAGTTATTTTTACGAGCATGTAGTATGTTTACCAATCGTATGCAATGAAAACCTTTCATGATCACACCTCGTGCTTCCGCCTTAGAAAGGGGTATGACACTGACATGACCGGGATACCCCGGGACAAGGCAGAACACAAGTTGGCCACGCTCTCAGGCATTAAACCCGTCGCCCAGGGGAAACGTAGCATGGCCCCTGATCGAAAGGCGACGGTAGTAAAAGAAGTACGAAAGCTGGTCGAAGCTGGAATCCTCAGAGAAACTAAATATCATACATGGATATCGAGCCCCGTGATGGTTAAAAAACCAGATGGCACATGGCGGATGTGCATTGACTTCAAAGATTTGAACAAGGCTTGTCCTAAAGATGCTTATCCGCTGCCTGAAATGGATTTCAAAGTTGACTCGCTGGTCCCTTATAGGTACAGGTGTTTCTTAGACGCCTATAAGGGTTACCACCAGATCAAAATGTCAAAAGAAGACGAAGAAAAAACGGCGTTTCACACCGACGTGGGCATATTCTGCTATACCAAAATGCCTTTTGGTCTACGAAACGTCGGGGCCACTTACCAGCGTCTCATGGACAAGGCTTTCAAAAAACAAATCGGCAGAAACATGGAAGTATATGTCGATGACTTAGTGATCAAGAGCAGAGTGGAAACAAATGCTCGAAGACATCGAAGACATCGAAGAAACCTTCCAAAAGCTGAGAGAGTAGAACATCAAGGTCAACCCCAAGAAATGTTTGTTCGGGTAGAAGAAGGCAAGTTTTTGGGGGTGGTGGTCACCCGGGACGGTTTTAAAGCTAACCCAGAAAAGGTAGCAGCTATAACGCGAATGCCTTCCCCCAGGACTTTAAAAGAGGCACAAGCATTGAACGGGCGTCTAGTGGCCATAAACAGATTCCTGGCAAGACACGCCGAGAGATCTCTGCCATTTATAAAGACATTGAAAGATTGCCTTAACAAGAAAAACTTCAAGTGGACCAGCGAAGCAGAGGAGGCTTTGCAAGACATGAAGCATTTTATTGAAAAGCTAGCCATGTTGATAGCGCCATACCCAGAAGAACTCTTAAAAATGTACCTGGAGACAGCTCACAACGCTGTAAGCGCGGTACTCATGGTAGAAAGAGATGGAAAACAAACGCCCATATACTACATCAGCCGAGTCCTAGCGGGACCCAAAACGCGGTATCCAACACTTGAAAAGTTGGTTCTGGCATTAGTCCACGCTACCCGGTGTCTCAGAAGATATTTCCAAGGGCACCGTGCACAAGTCTTAACAAATTATCCCCTACAGTAAATCTTACACAAACTAGAAATCTCTGGAAGATTGGCCAAATGGGCGATTGAGTTGGGAGCCCTAGATATTGAATATCGGAAGCGAACAACAATTAAAGGGCAGGTGATCGCGGATTTCTTAGCTGAGATTCCCGACGGAAAAGTGATACAAGACCTAGTGGTCCAGGATATACTGGAGTATAGCACAGCTAGACAAACCTGGAAGTTATACACTGACGGATCTTCCAGTGGAAAAGGATCCGGGGCGGGACTCATGCTGATAAGCCCAGACGAAATTAGACTGATGTACGCCATGCGGTTTGACTTTGAATGCTCCAACAACGAATCAAAGTATGAAGCGCTGCTCGCGGGTTTGAGAATGGCCCAGTCTATGGGAGCAACAAGGGTCGATGCATATGTTGATTCTTTGTTAGTCAATAACCAGTGAACGAGACCTATGAAGCCAAGGATGAAACGATGGCAAAATACTTGGCTAAAACCAAGGAGCTCATACCTTCTTTCGACAGCGGTACACTTAATCATATCCATCGAGGAAAAAAATCAAATAGCTGATGCCCTGAGCAAGTTAGCTACCTCAGGAATGGAAAAGGAAGTAAAGGTGGAAAAACTACAAGCACCCTCCATAGAACTCAAAGAAGTGTCCACCGTCACAGCGGAAGAACCCTGCTGGTATACCCCAATTCTCAGATTCCTAACAAAGGGGGAACTACCCTCTGCCCGAGGCGAAGCCCCGAAGATACAAACTAAGGCTTTGCAGTATGAAGTGAATAACGGCGTGCTATACAGAAAATCGTATCTAGGACCACTCCTGCGGTGTGTATCCCCAACAGAAGCAACGTACCTGATCCAGGAAATACACGCTGGCATATGCGGCATTCACGCCGGACCCCGGGCAGTCGTTGCCAAAATCCAAAACGCCGGATACTATTGGCC
The DNA here is from genome assembly GCF_002127325.2 of Helianthus annuus. Classification (NCBI taxonomy): domain Eukaryota; kingdom Viridiplantae; phylum Streptophyta; class Magnoliopsida; order Asterales; family Asteraceae; genus Helianthus; species Helianthus annuus. Next base: position 77,233,046 of record NC_035440.2, on the reverse strand, counting down.
TGGGATGCATGAAGACGTGGTAGATGAACTCAGAAAGTGCCGCAGTTGTCAAAAGTTTGCTTCTCAAACGCTCCGCCTTAAAAACAACTTAATTCATGTTACAGCAGCTTGGCCTTTTAAAAAGTGGGCAGTTGATATCATGGGGCCATTCCCGCTGGCCCCCGGGAAGCTAAAGTACCTAATTGTGACATTCGACTATTTCACCAAGTGGGTTGAAGCAAAACCCTTGGCTAAAATAACTGCTGAAAACGCCAAGAAATTCCTGTGGGAACACAGAGTGTGTGAGGCAGCCGCTGCGGGAAGGCTTGGACCTCCTGGAAGAACGACGCGAGGCAGCCGCCATCTGCGAGGCAAAATACAAGAAAACTTTAAAGAAATACTATAACCAACGCGTGGCTCAGCAAAACTTCAAGGAAGGCGAGTACGTAATGCTTGACAATGAGCCCAGTAGAGCGGAGCCCTCAGGCAAACTGGGACCCAACTGGGAAGGTCCCTACATCATCCAAGAAGACTTAAGCAAAGGGGCTTACCGCCTATCCTGGCTCGATGTCACCGCGGTCCCACATAGCTGGAGCGCCGCTCAGTTGAAGAAATGCTACATGTAAATCCTCGCCCCTAACAGCGGGTTTGGTTATTTTTCTTTTATGAACAAGCGTAATTCATCTTTAACGATGTCTCTTTTTCTTTAAGTTATTGAGTTAATAAAAGTTTTTTCTTTATTATTCTCTCTCATTACTTACATTCACAATATCAACTACCATCGCATTTATACTGCACTTTATGGTACAAAAACTTATCATCGCATACAAACTGCATATAAAGGTAAAAAGTATCCTAGACACGAAATATTTTTCACATATAAGTCAGAGGATCAAAACTATACAACGTTAAGAGTGGGTATCTTGGTAATAGATACATTAACCACTACAAAAATGATAGGTATTTTGGTAATAAATACATACAACTATCTTACAAAAACCAAGTACTTGTCCCTGTTACTAAACACCAACGTATGGGAACAAAAAAACGAACATGTTCTAAATATCTAATCATCAGAGAGCATTGCCCTCACCTCTGCAGGGGTGTCCAATGCTTCACCGTAGTACACCGAAGGATGAGGATCGACGATCAGGTCGTCGACATTCACCTCACCTACCGGAAAAGCCAACACCCTCCGATCATCAGCCTGGCTGGCACATCGACGGCCATTACGGTGTCGTTCATACACCATCCTACAGCGCTGAACATGCTCAGAGGGAAAAGCTTGCAACAGGGTGTCAGCTGATAAAGAAACCACACCTGTTTTAGCTTTCAAATGGCCATCATCGTCGATACTTTTGCAAGACCGACTGACCCGGAGCATAGTGTCACTGGAATTTATCTCCATACCTCTAATCATCTCTTCCGTCACCAGATTTTGAAGATGAATCAGAGCCTCAGCTGCATCCAAACGTCGAAGTGCATTGGAAATTTTCTGATTACGGCACTTTCGCTCCATCTTTTCAAATTACCAACTTTGGAAAAAATATGACTTAATTTATAAGAAGTCAAGGGGTCTGACAGCAACGACGTTAGCGGAATTAATAAGAAGGCATCATTACATGTCAAATCGCCACATTAAGCAAACGTCGGCGTCACTCATCATGATAATAGCATTAAATGTCTGACAGAAAATCAATTGCTTACACGCACCCCAAACAAAATAGTGTTTTACAAAATATCTAAGGAACAGTGTACATAATAAAAAATAAAAACACTCATCCTCCTCTAACTCCGTTACCGCGTCCAACATCTGGCGTAGGGAATCCACGCCATCTTTGGCCACCTTGTCCATTAGCTCTGTATACGCGGGCAGCGGATCATTGCAAGCCGCTTCAAGAGCATCTGCCATCTCTGCCTGCAGTTTGCCTCTGTTCTCTTGGAACGCATGAGTAATCTTGTCCGTTCGTTGGTAATCAAAGTAACCATGGTAAACTCCATCATGGTGCTCTGATTGATATGCAGCAGAAAGGCGGTCCAAAAGAGTCACAAAGGACTCTGACTGGCGTAGATACTCAAACGCCCCAACTAGGCCATTGGTTATCAACCAATTCCTGTCACCTTGTAAACCAGCCAGGCGGCTGGTCAGGCTATCCACCTCGGCGTTCGATAGGTCTAGGGCACTTTCCGCCTATTTAAGGCGCGCCTGGTGGGTAGAGGAAGACTGAACAAGTTGGTTCTTTTCGGAGATAAGTGAGTCACATACTTGCTGAAGTTTCCTAAGTTGTTCCTCCTGCTCCTCCAACTCAGCCTGTTTAGCTTGAACCTTGGCATTGGACACCTCTAGCTCCACAGTTAAACCTTGATACTGCTCCTGCACCTGAGACACAAAATCAGTATCAATACGGAACTTTTCCATCTTAGCAGACAGCTCAGATCTCACCTTTTGAGCCTCAGCAACAGCCTTACGTTCCAACTCCTCTTGAATGGTTTTAGCATGGGCAAGGACTCGATCTTTCTCCGCTATATCGCGGGCCCACAATATTCTCTCTTCAGCAAGATGGGCTGTCACACGCTTCATGTCATCCTCCGCCTTGTTCTTCTCAGAAACAAACCTACTCTCCCTCAGACCAGCAGCTTGGAGTTAACTTTCCAAGCGGTACTTTTCATCCATCAACTCCTGAATAGCAACCCGCGCCTGGTGGAGCTCATTATTATCATGCATCCACCGGCGTCGGATTTCTGCTAGCCTCCGGGGCTGACTGACGGCATCCACCATTGTGGCATTCATCAAATTCTCATTGTTTAACCCCTCTACATAGGCTGACTCAGCCGGGGGATATGCCCCCTCAACCCAGTGATGCACCACTTGAGGGAAAATCAACCTGGACGATTCCGCTATTTTCCACTTAGGCTGATAGCGTTGGTCCTGAGCTTTTGGATCCCAGCAAATGGTGGGTAGGTAAAGATCATCGCCCCAACGGGCTCCATCATCGACAAATCCGCTACTAGATTCCCCAGCATCGCTTACAGTGGTATCTCTGGCACTGGTTGCCTCATAAACAGCGGACGCTGTAGGCATCTCTTTTTCAGATGCAGAGAAAACACCAATGGGAGAGTCGAACAAAGATATGGGGGTGGCAATTGAAGACAGCGGTGTAGAAACCAGACTGGTTGTCATAGCCACAACAGTTGTGAGCACAGGAGGCGACATTGAGGAACTGACAGCGGCAGCACTCGCCTGGGATATAAGGTCTGAAAGGCTTGGTCCGCCCTCAGCGGAAGCCATAACATTCACAGATGGCAAGGGCATAGAGGATACACCTTCAACTTGAACCTCAGCAATGGAACCCGAGTCAAATCAGGTATTCAGCACTGCAGTATAAAAAGTCCACACTTACATCCACAAATAAAGTTACTCACCAGTGGGTAAGGCGTGGCCGGCTTGGATTGCTTGAAAAGCAGTGAGGGGAGGAACAACTCTGCGTTTTTTCAGCGCGTGGGTTGGACTCACCAATTCAGCAGCAGCGGATGTAACGGTGGCGCCCCCTGTGGGCACAAAAACGCTAACCGCAACAGCGGAAGTAGTGGCCCATGTGGCCATGTATTTCCTCCTGATGACCTTCACCTGGATTGGTTTTTTCGTTTCTACGACAGAAACACTACTTCCTCCGCAGGGGGGAGGACGAGAAATATAAGCAGATGGATTCGTCGGTATGGCAGGCAGCAGAAACTGCTCCAGATGGATCTTCAGCACGTCAGGTTCCTGTTCCCCAAGCACGCGGTCGACGACCCTTAAAGCAGCATTTCATGGGGGATTAACAAAATCAAACAAACTCCACTCACCTGTTTTACATTCATGCAAGTCAGTATTAATACGCCTAGTCGAGCAAATCTAAAGCAAATTCTCACATACCTTCATCATCCCTTTGGAAGGAAGGGTACAACCGGATATCCTGCCACAGCAAACTCATGCCCGCCATCACTAGGGACCCTTTCGGGATCACTGTATATTGGGATGAGCATTGATTCAGCCTCTTAAACAGGGCGTTCTCGATGTAAACATCAGCAGGGGGACCTTCATCCTTGAACTTGTCCTTGGCCCCCATCTCTCTCCACTGCATTTCCCCAGAGCTAACACTGGCGTCGATATAGAAGAACTTCTTCTTCTATTCCTTATCCCTGGATCTGGTATGGATGTCCCTCAAGCAAGACACACCAATGTCTCGCGTATCAAAAGTGAAAAAAGGGGATTTCCAAACAAGAACGAAAAAAGCCCTAAAAATGGTAAGTTCGGGGATATGACCTAGGGCTATGCAAGCAAACTCAAAATGTCGAAGTTTGACCAACACTAATGGATGCAGTTGGGAGATGTGAATGGGATAATGGTCAAGAACAGACTTACAAAACTTGGTGATTGGCAACCGAAAATTGCAGAATTTGAAAAAATCACTGAACAAAGTGATTTTGCCCTCTTTCAACGGAAACATCATATCTCTCTTTGAAGGCAGTACCGGATTCCACTCCGCCCTAATGTCATACTCTTGAACAAGATTGTTGAAAGATACAAGCCCCCATTTGACATATAGGGCATCAGAACCTGCTTGGGCAGAAGAAGAAGACTCGCCAGTTTTGGAGGCCATTTTTGGAGTCAAGAAGTTGAAGAAGAAAGTGGTTGTGAACAAAGACGGAAATGGAATCCCAACCCTAAACGTGGAACCTATTTATAAGGGATTACAACCTTTCGAATTAAAAAAGGGCAAACGGATGGGAACGCGCGTCAAGACAGGGGAGGTACAACTGTCATGCTAGTGATGACCTAACTGTCACATCTTTTCCCATCGCCGCCATTTTTCAAAAAAGTAACGGTACCCCACTTGAGAAACTTACACTCAAAGGGGGAATTTTGACTTTTTCCTTTTTTAGTCCGATTTCATGAACATCATTTCATAACTTCGGACTGGGGGGACATAACGAGGTATGACCCGGATCGGCTAACCCGACCCGGTCATCACCTATTATTTTATTGCAAATATTCAATTACACATGTTTTTTCTAGAATGTTCCATTCTGCATGGATAAACCACGTAACTAAATCCACAAACTTTTGGGAAGATCATGCAAATCCCTAACTTATCGGAGCCCATCCTAAGTTAGAGGAAACCCTAATGGTAAACTATAAATAGAGGTAAACATCAAAGGTATGATTCATTCTGCTCTCGTTTACTCTCCCTCTCTACTCATACTTTCTTACTCCCAAACCGAGATTTATTCTCACGCCAGAGGGTGGTTACAGGAATAACCCCATTCCTGTAACGAGTCCTAACGGTGTTTAGTTTTGCAGTTAGCTGTTCGGATCGCCAAAGAGTTGAAGTCCTAGTCGAAGCTTACCTATAAGGTCAATATCTCAGTTGATTTGCTATAAATTCATGTTTAATTTTTCAGAAATAAGCTTAGATTCATATTTCTCTTATTAAGTTTTATTCATATTAAATTAGACTTTTAAGAACTCTACATAGTGAATGAGATTGAGGTAAACAAAAGGTGTAGCTAAAACTGCATAATCATATTTGACGCTTTAATCATTTATAACAAAAGAATGAAAACATAACCTGTGAAAAAAACCGACCCAAATCCGTACGAACGGTTACAACTGTTTTGATAACACTAAGAATACTGAAATATTCCTCAAATCAAATACGTATATGATAATTAATAAAATGATATAATAGAATCTAAAGATTTGGAACAGTTCTACTTTGTTGACATATCGATAACAATCAGGTGTTGCTCCAGGAGCCACTTGGCTCTGTAGCTTCCAAAGCTTTGAAAAAAAAACGTTATGAAATTATGCGTGAACATCTGAAATTATGGTATACAAAAGGTGCAACTATTAAAAATAATACATATTGTGTCCATGTCGATAGCAATATTTTTTTATAATTGAAACATGAAGAGGTGAACCTTATAACGCTTAGGCATGATCATACCTCCATTTACACTCTCTAGCGACACTACTCACCTTCAGTAAGCGTGCAAGTCGAATACGTAATCAATCAATAGCCACATATAATTATACAAAGTGGCTCATACACAATCATCACAGCCATGAAATTATCTACAACAGAAGCTCAAATCTACATCATAGAGGCTCAAATCTTCGACAGCAGAGATTATCTCTACTCCGGTCATCACAGTCTGAAATATCAACAATCACAGCTAGCATTAATTAAAAAACAAATTTAAAGACAATCACCGGATGAAAGTGGCTCAGATGTAAAGCTCATCATCGCCATCACCAAGAAAGGACGGCTCAGTGCCACCACGACTACAACCGAAGTCGCCATACCAAGTAGCAAGCAACCATCATATAATATTTTCATGGGTTCCTAAAAATGCATACACATTACATAAACAATGTGAAAAACCAGTCTTAGAACTTTTGGAACCAACTGAATTGCGCCCTCGGATAGAACCAACCGGTCGAATTTTGGTTTGGATCACTTGACAATTATTTTAAACTTATGGCCGTTGTAGACATATTCAACTATAGGTGGCATCCTCCTTTTACATTCCCAAAATGGGAGCGAATCTTTGGCTTTCCTGGCTAAGGTCATAAAAAAAACATTAAAAAAGAAGTCAAAATCTTAATCACTCAGACACACACCAGTCATAATCAAAGAAGTGTTGAGAGTTCTAAGTTCTAACCGTCAAGACATCTGTCACATACATGCTTGTAGAATCTTTAGCAGACTGAATCCCCTTTCTACATAACAACATTATCAAATTGTATTCAAGATATCTATCACATATAATCACTTGGAATGTATTCAGTGCAAGATCTTCAAATCTTATGGATGCCCATTTCAATCCGACCCATTTCAGAAAACCCCTTTTCAGATTTCGCTATTATATCGAACATAAATTGGCTAATTTGTCACCGCAAGGTAGTATTACCCCTTTGATTATTAGCTTTAAGTTTTTATTGTTTTTTAACAAAAAAAATCATTGGTCATTATTACATCCCTAGATACAGCTCATTACACCCAAACAAACACCTTAATCATCAGTTCAAACAACTATACGTATTTTATCGCATTTAGTGGCTGTTGTGTAGCGATTAATATCTGAACATTATATAAAGTTAAAGGGAGGATGTGCAGGTTCTTATACATCCCAATATGGAACCAATTAAAATTCATTACTGTTGATGCAACAAATACTAGACCGATGATAGTAGCTAGGCTGGTTAGGCAAAAGGCTTGGAGGGTTCTGATTTGCCTAATGCAGGTCGTGGGGTCCCCCCACGTTTGCAAGACATGGAGAGAGGTTCACTAATTATGTTTGTTGATTATTCAAGATCTTCGGCTAAAGTATGCTCAGCCTCGGAAGAAAGAACAGTCAAGTTGTGCGTGTTGGATGTGAAGAAAGGAGACTTGTATGAAACAAGTACTCGAGAAGGAAGATCAGAGATCCTAAGGGAATCAGGGCTGATCGGAATGTCCCCAATGCACTAAATGAAGTGTTATTTATAGAGGGAGAGATTTCTCAAAGGGGAAACCTTGGATTAGTGAACCCTGCTTGCAGTGGGAGACTTACCCATTTTGGGGTTGAACGGTTTGGACCTACGGGTAAAAGGGAGCTTCTTGTGCATGTGCTCTGCTTTTTGCGGCTGGGAGAGTGGACAAGCAATCAGTGAAGTGACATGCTATTTTTTTTATGTTCTTTTTGCTGTTCACCACAGTTCCCGGGTTATGAAGCTTTCAACCTTTTAACCTTTTAAGCTAAAACGTGTTTTAGTCATTTTGTGAGATCTGAGCTACCCCCGTCATCAGCCCCCCAAGTCAGAGGTGTTTGGGTTTTATGCTCAAATGCTTCTGACGTTTTCGTTATTTTTATTGCCTGAAGGTTTGAGCGAAGATTAAGTTTATGTTCCTGATTAGAGTGTGAAGGTTGGTGACAGTTTCAAAGATCCGAATGTTTGTGCTAATGTGTTGGCTCACTTTGCTCCCCCTAGCGTCCGGGGTGCTATATCGGAGATGGAAAGTGACCACTTAATATCAAGGTTGATGTTGAGCTCCTGCAACCTTTCTGCCTTGGTGGCTGAGGGTGTAACTCGTTTTCAGAAAGGAATGCAGGATTACGAGGAGTTTTCCAAGAAGAAGGAGAAGATGAAGTCTTCAATGGCTGTGATGAAGAAGGAGATTGATGGGTTCTACAAAAAGGAGGAAGTTTGGGTGAAGAAGGTTGGAGAGTTGACAAGGAGGCATGAGACTGAACTGAATGATCTCAAGAAAAGTTTTGAAGCTGACCGGTTGAAGTTGAAGGCTGATAGGGAAGCCTTAAGTGTTCAACAAAAGGCCTTTGATGAAGAGAAAGAAGGTCTGAAGGCTTCGGTCGCTCAAGCCACTGGTGATAACTAGTGGCTCATTGAGCAAGGGTTTCACCAGGTTGTTACCTATCTTCTTCATTCCAATGAATTCAATTTTGCCCTTGGAGAGGTCTATACGAAACTGCTGAATTTGGGGAAACATCAGGGCCTTATTGCTGGTTTTAAACTTCACGAGTCTGGTCAGGCCTTGGAACAATCTCCCCTTTTTCGTCCTGATGCTTTCAGAGTCTTTATGGCATCTGTCCAGTAGATGGAGAGGTTGACTTGCCCATATGTAAGTCAAGTTGCAAATTACTTTGGTAAACCTCTTTCTGTCTTACAGGAGCAGAAGCCGGCTGGGCTTAATGAAAAAGTTTGCGCTGAAGTGTTTGATTTGATTCCCTGTCCAAGAAACGTTCTCGTTCAGGAGATAGTGAGGAAACCTTTTTTGAAGATGCCGATGTCTCTAAGGAAGCAAGCCTCCAAGGTTCAGCTGTTGGGAGTGATGGCGGGTCGAAGGCTAAGAAGTCAAAAAAGGCCAAAAAGGCTAAAGGTTGGTTCAGGGGCTTCTAAGCCACCTGTTGATGCTTGAACAATATTCGTAGCTTTCTTAGCACCCAAAAACAATTTAATGGTTTGTATGTTTCTTGAACAATTTAGGTTTTGCAGAAACCCTTAAGGTTTCTGTTGGTGGTTGTTAGCCTTAGTGGCTATTTGAACAATTCCTATGTTTACAAACCGTTAAGGTTTGTTTTAAATTGTTTGGATGTCAGGGAAGCTTTTTACCTTCCACGTCGGCCAGTTTATAGGATCCACCCTTGTGTGCTTCAAGGATTGTGTATGGCCCTTCCCACTTTGGGTCAAGTTTTCCTTGGTTCTCTTTTTTACTAGCCTCATTGTTTCTAAGTACAAGGTCTCCTGGCTTGAAGCGTTCATGCTTGACTCTTATGTTGTAATAAGCTTCCATTTTCTGTTTGTACCTAGCTTCTTGATGTGTGCTAAACAGACTATAAAAATTAACTAAAATTAGACTCTCTAAGCTAGACACTAAAAAGATTTAAAACTAGACTCGACCTAAACCACATAATCGGCAAGTGTACCGATCACTGTAGTATAACCCTAGGAAGTCCGGATATCAACCACGAGCCTCTATTTATCACGTAAACTAGACTCTAATAGACACTGACAGACACGACTTTCCAGTTGTCTAATTATTGTGTAAGTACCCTAACGTTGACCTACTCTTTTCCAATCATAGATTTAGGGTAGTTTGGATTTCTCAATTTGACTTGATAGACTAATAAACCAATGGGGCAACTAAGAGCGACGAGCGATGAGCGGTACTCGTCAAGCGATCCACGATACGCGATTCACAGCAAGCGATACACAGTAAGCGGTAATCGATAGAGCGATACACACAAAATATGCAATTAAGCGAAGACATACCATAAGTGATAGCGATCCATATAATAAGTGATTGAGATTGCGAACACAAAATAAGCGATAGCGCGAGACACATAATAAACGATTTGCGATTTGCGTGATAGATTCTAGCGATAATGCGATTGCGAGCGTGTTGACTTACGAAAAGTCTTGCGATCACACGCTTGAGTTACGATTGAGATTGTTACGCCTTGCGATGTAGTATAGTGTGTCGAAAATAACCACAATAGTATAATAGGTCTACGTTCCAACTCCACATGGCACTTTCTTCACACAACTTCGGTTAGCATGGCGAAACACCGTCATGTTTCAACCATACGCCTCTGTTCCGTGAATAGGTGTCACACTTCGTCAGACATGGTAAAGACGCTTATATATAGGAAGTACCAGCGGCGTATCCACCACGCTTAACCATGCCCTGAATGTTAAGGCATCATTGAAACTTACTACGATCTCCGTGCACTAACCAAAATAATCTTGTGTGCACCCGTGATTAATTTGATTCTTGCACGTTTATCGTACCTTATCTCAAGAACGCATAGTAGGGGTAAAGTACGTTATATAGTACGTAGTGCTAGCATATAGATTGTGCGCGAGTATAAGAGAGAAATAGAGTCCACACGCGTTGGGAGATAGAATAAGTTCCACACATAAAAGAAATTGACGATGATAAGTCGTATTATTACAACATTAGAAGCAAAATAACGTTGCTTCGGAGGACTTCTGCGGGACTGCGGTTGTTGCCGAAATTCCTCAAGGCTGCGGTCCCGTGCGACAGTGCTACGTAAGATAACCATACCTGTTGCAATTTGCGTAATAGCGACGGTTAGCTTCTGGCGGGTGATGATACGTGCACGTGAAACATAGGGGATGAGCTCCATTGTAGGCGTGCTTCAAGTGAACTGGAGCTGCTCGGAGAGGTTCTGGTTGTGACAGTCCAGTTGTTGAAGAGTCTGGGCTCATGGTCTTTCGTTTGCGGCTGGGCTGAGCTTCTTGAGATGATGCGGTGTCGTCGGCGGATTCGTCTGAAGATTCACTGGAGATAACATCAGAGGAATCTTCAGAAGAATCGTCGGTAGAATCGTTGGAAGAATCGTCAGATGAATCGATGACGATTGCTTGATGCGCTTGTTTGACAAGATTCTTGGAGAAGAATCTGTCCAAGACTCGTTTGTCGTTGATTTCTGTGGCCAAATGATAGGTTTCTTCGACGGTAGCAGGTCTTGCAGCTTCGACAAAATCGCCCACACATTCAGGCAAGCCGCGAATGTACTTTGTGATGGCTTTCTCTGAAGTGATGACTTGACTTGGGCAGATTATGCTAAGCTGTTTGAACCTTGCGGTGTAGCCAGCATTGTCACCTTCGACTTGCTTGATTTTCCAGAATTCGACATCTAGCTTCTGGACTTCGTGGGGAGGGCAGTATTCTTCCTTCATGAGCTCTTTCAGCTCATTCCAAGAGAGGGCGTAAGCTGCGGAGATCCCACGTTTGTTACATTCGGCTGTCCACCAGTCGAGTGCTCGCGATTGAAATATTCCGGTTGCGCAAGTAGTACGGAAACTATCGGGACACCCACTCTGACGAAGGGTAACTTCGATAGAATCAAACCACTGGAGTAGCTGGGACACACCTCCTTCACCCGTGAACTCCCTCGGGTCACAGGCTTTGAAGTGTTTGTAGAGGAAAGCAGATTGCGGCGCTTCCGTCTTAGAGTCTTCCGAGGTTCAAGAGTTGCTGAGAGAGTGCACTTGAGCGACAATCTGAGGAATGACCTTGGCCACTTCCTTGGCCACAAGCGAGGCAGTCCTCTTTTTGGCGCTTCGTTTGGCTCTTCTCCTAGCTGTTGGTCTCGAGGTAGAGTCGTTGGAAGGCATCTAGACAGAGAGAGATTTAGAGTGAGATTCGATCATAATGGTTTTGAGTTTTTGCGATGCTATTAAGCGCGATCAAAACTTGTAGCGAGTAATATAATAGACTTCACATAGGAGCCACATAGGAGACTCGAAATTCCTAAGTTCCCAAAAAAAATTGATTTGATATGCATATAATTAGTTGCAGCTTATACTTGTACACACACATGTCGGTATAGAATGTGCGAGGACGCGATGCGGAGAGAGAGAGTGAGAGCGAGCAATTAGACATTAGTTTTGTTTCGAACATTTGGGTTTTCGTTTTAGATTGCGATGGCTGTGCGAGTAGTGCGGTTGCAAAAGCAGGGAGCGAAAATCGATAAATCGATAAAGCGCAAAGTTTTAAATCGTAGCTACATAAGCGTAAGTAAGTTTGGTAAAGCGTAAAACCGGCGAGTCGTATGCTAGAAAAATAGATAGTGTACCTCGAGTGTTTAGGCGTCGACTGCCCAAGGTAACTCAACTATACCCAACGAGTTCGTGCACGCGCGTTGCCCTAGAAGACTTATGCTTCCACTGGGATGCAGCTCATGGCATTCGCCCTCCTAGTCATCGCGTGGCTCGAGTCATCGTTATGGTCGAGTCCTTGGTGAGAGCTTTTCGAAAACCATTTTACAGAGTGGATCGGACAGTAGTTCGTTCGATGCTCAGTCCTTCAGATTATTAATTATAAAAGTGAAGTGTGGGGCCCAAGGTGCAAGCCGATCGGGTGGCAACCCGGTCGGGCGGCAATCCGATCGGGCGACAGTCCGATCGGACGGCAATCCGTCCTGGTCGACCTGATCGACTTCCTCACTTGGTTGTTTTGGTAGCTTGAAGTTTTATCGAGACGGTGTGACAACGTTTTAATCAACAGAACCCCATCTTGACCTAGGTTGCCCATTCGAATAGGAATCACCCAAGTTCAACCAGCTAGCCGGTTCAAGACGGTTGTTCACACTTAACCCGAAATCGGTAATCTCATAGATAGAATCTAGATCTTGAACTAACACATCACTAAGAAAAAGTAGAAGACTAGAACAAGGTTCGATTCTATCGGTTTTGAGTGCATTGAGTGTAAAAGAGTTAAAAGAATAGTTAGAACCCGTCTTTCAATCCTTTTTCACCATGAATATGTTCAGATCTAAGAAAGATCCTCGTTTATTTGTGTGGAAATCGTTTAGATCTAAGTTGTTCTTGATGGATTGAAGCCAAAACATGAAGTTTCTAAGAACACCATGATGCCATCATCCTAGAACACCTCAAATCTAGTGATTTCACGGTTAAAAGTTAAGATTCGAAGGATAGAAAAGTGTAGAAGTGCGTGTAAATCAAGAAAGTACAAGATTTAGGTTGAAAACTTACAAGATTCACGAGAAATCGAGAGGAAATAGATCCAAAGCATGCTAGTCGAGTGAGAGCTATCACATCACTGTTCAAGTGATGTGACAAGTGCTATTTATAGGTGAAGTGGAGAGGAGGTGGTGCAGTGCATCGGATCAGATGGCTGTCCGATAGAGTGACACCTCGATCGGGTGGCAATCCGATCGGACGGCAATCCGATCGGATGGTCATCCGATCGTGCGGTCAGTCGATCGGTGGCATCCAGCGAGTTGTATTTCGGCGTTTCGTTTCGGTCGTTAAGCGCTGCGATAGTTTTGGCTACACATTTTCATCCATATTTTCATATATTTATTATAATTAGTCACGTTGGGTCGTATATACATATCCATATTTCAATTCCTGCGATAATCGAGTTACGCGTGCCTGCGAGTGCGTTTTTGAATATTGAGTTGCACTGCGACACATCATGGCTATGAAGGAGGGTAGAATTGGTCCTCACTCGACATCTTCGTGGTTGTCAGCAAGTGCAATGTGATGTGATAGCGATAAAGTATGCGAAATATGCGAAAATACTGTGATTTAGAGATATATGCGATATGGCTACATTATGATTCGAATCTCTGGTGCTATGCGTAACGAGTATAACGAGTAGTAACAACGCATGAACGTGCGGGTTGGTATAGTCTCCCCTGCTTTAGGAAATTTTGTCCCGAAATTAATCCACAAGAAGGGTCGCGAGAGTTGATGCGGGCGAGTAAGCAATAAAAGCGACGAGGTAGCGAGCGATCAATAGAGAATTAACACGCGAGAGTATTGCGAAGACTAAGCGAGAGCGATGAGTTAAAGTGTTTCGTATGATCAAAGGCGAGATAACACACAAGAATGCGATTCCAAGGCGTTTTAAATTTTCAAAGAGTTGATTAATTAGAAAAACTTGTTTATGAAAATCTTCTCACGGTGCGGTGTTAACTGTATTGATGCCCATACTAGCGCTATGAGAAGGGTTTTGGTTAGGTTACTGAAAGATTTTAAAGTTGATTGTCACTCCAACGTTATAAGATAATATCGTTTTGTACAAAGGTTTTGATCAAATTTTAGAAAAATTTTGTAAGAAAAGATCAATTTAAAATTTGTGTGAATAAAGCCTTTTAATAATACCAAAATTTTTAAATTTTAGGTCGGCCCCGCATGGCACTCTCCCACGAAAATTCAACAATATGGTTAAAACACTTATATATAGGAAGTATCAGCGGCGTATCCACCATGCTTTAACCATATGGCTTCCGTCTCGTGAGGTAATGTCACACGTGTCGACATAGTAATGACAGATTTGCGATGACTCGGCCCAAACGAGAAAGGGTTGGAGCAAGTCTTGAAAGGCGAACTGAGTGATGAAGTCGTTTTCGAACTCAGTTTAGTGACACGAGCGAGTGCGATAAGCGATATGCTGTACGCGAAAATTGATAACACCAACGCCAAACACCAAGCATAGTAAACGAAGACGGTGGCGATAAGCGAGAAGCGATAAGCGACAAGCGAAAAACGATGAGCGATAGCGACAACCGACGAGAGATAGGCGACGATCGATGCATTGCAGGCGATAGGAATATGCGATTTGATTAGATCAAGCGACACCACAATTTTAACTATCATCAGCCCACATGGCCTTTTTTCACGAAAGTCTGCTGATACGGCTAAAAACCACAATGTCTTAGCCCTATTAGTCGTCTTGTGAAGCGAGGTCATGTGTGCTAACATTACGCAGATAACACAGATAACACAAATAGCGATAAGCGATGAGAACATCGAACTGACGAGATAGATGCGAGAAGCGTTAAGGCGAAGAGCGTCGAGCGACGAGCGATGAGCGGTACTCGTCAAGCGATCCACGATACGCGATTCACAGTAAGCGGTAATCGATAGAGCGATACACACGAAATATGCGATTAAGCGAAGACACACCATAAGTGATAGCGATCCATATAATAAGTGACTGAGATTGCGAACACACAATAAGCGATAGCGCGAGACACATAATAAAAGATTTGCGATTAGCGAGATAGATTCTAGCGATAATGCGATTGCGAGCGTGTTGACTTACGAAAAGTTTTGCGATCACACGCTGGAGTTGCGACTGAGATTGTTATGCCTTGCGATGTAGTATAGTCTGTCGAAAATAACCACAATAGTATAATAGGTCTACGTTCCAACTTTACATGGCACTTTCTTCACACAACTTCGGTTAGCATGGCGAAGCACCGTCATGTTTCAACCATACGCCTCTGTTCCGCGAATAGGTGTCACACTTCGTCAGACATGGTCAAGACGCTTATATATAGTAAGTACCAGTGGCGTATCCACCATGCTTAACCATGCTTGAACGTTAAGGCATCATTGAAACTTACCACGATCTCCGTGCACTAACCAAAATAATCTCGTGTGCACCCATGATTAATTTGATTCTTGCACGTTTATCGTACCTTATCTCAAGAACGCATAGTAGGGGTAAAGTACGTTATATAGTACGTAGTGCTAGCATATAGATTGTGCGCGAGTATAAGAGAGAAATAGAATCCACACGCGTCGGGAGATAGAATAAGTTCCACGCATAAAAGAAATTGACGGCGATAAGTCGTATTATTACAACAACATTAGAAGCAAAATAACGTTGCTTCAGAGGACTTCTGCGGGACTGCGGTTGTTGCTGAAATTCCTCAAGGCTGCGGTCCCGTGCGACAGTGCTGCGTAAGATGACCATACCAGTTGCAATTCGCGCAATAGCGACAATTAGCTTCTGGCATGTGATGATACGTGCACATGAAAGACCGGGGATGAGCTCCGTTGTAGGCGCGTTTCAAGTGAACTGGAGCTGCTCGGAGAGGTTCTGGTTGCGACAGTCCAGTTGTTGAAGAGTCTTGGCTCATGGTCTTTCGTTTGCAGCTGGACTGAGCTTCTTGAGATGATGCGGTGTCGTCGGCGGATTCGTCTGATGATTCACTGGAGATAACATCGGAGGAATCTTCAGAAGAATCGTTGGTAGAATCGTTGGAAGAATCGTCGGATGAATCGATGACGATTGCTTGATGCGCTTTTTTGACTGGATTCTTGGAGAAGAATCTGTCCAAGACTCGTTTGTCGTTGATTTCTGCGGCCAAGCGATAGGATTCTTCGATGGTAGCAGGTCTTGCAGCTTCTACAAAATCTCCCACACATTCAGGCAAGCCACGAATGTACTTCGTTATGGCTTTCTCTGAAGTGTTGACTTGACTTGGGCAGTGATGTGCGTTAGGTGTAATATAATTTAGATATATATTTTAAGCCCTTTTTACACTTTTTAGCCAAGTTTTAAATTTATATTTATAAAACACAATATTTACTAACACTAAACACACATATGGGCAAGTGCACCCATCGTGGACGTAGTATAGTGTTGGTAAGATACCGAGGTCATCCAAGGACACAAGAGCTTTTAGTACCGGTTTATCCTCAACGTCTAATCAAATAAAAAATGTTAGAAAAAGGTTTTAAACTAAGAAAATAAAACTAACTAAAATGCTGAAAAATAAAATAAAAGTAAAAACAGATAGACAAGATGAATCACTTGGATCCGACTCGTCTTCACCAAGTGATGTAAGAGACTTAGGCAAACATGGCCTTTGATTGTCAAGAACTCTTACGATTAATCTTGGATCCCGAGACGACTCACACACTCTATGATGGACAATGGATGATGGTGGTGGATGATGGTGTTGTGATGGTGGTGGGTGGTGGGTGAAGTGTGAGAGAGGTGGTGTGCCAAGGGATGAGTTGCAAGAGCTCCAAACACTCCTATTTATAAGCTGAACAGAAGCTCGGGCACGGCCCCGTGTCCATCTGACTCTCTCTCTTCATTAATTGTAATTCGCAATTACAATAAATGCGCCTGCAGGAAGTTGACCACGCCCCCGTGTCCGCTGGGCACGGCCCCGTGGTGGGAAACAGAAGCTTCTATGAGTTTGTCTTTTCTGCTGGCACTTGAGCACGGCCCCGAGCTCAATGAGCATGGGGCGTGTTCAGTCTTCTGTCTTCTTTGTTTTGCTTGGGAAGATGCTGTCGGGGGGTCAGGCATATCACTTTTGTCCCTTTCTTGTATTTATGTTAGATTTTGCTGTCTTTTTGCTACTTTTGTTGTTTTGAGCTCATTTAATCCTGAAAATACAAAAGGAAGACAAAAGCACACTTTTTCCAAGATTAGTACTAAAAAAAGGTTAGTTTTAAGCCACAATTGATGTAATTTATATGTTGCATTTTGTGCACATCAAATACCACCACACTTGAATCTTTGCTTGTCCTCAAGCAAAACTCTTTATAATGTGGCTTTATTCACTCCCAAATGGAATGGATAGAAGAGAAGGTTTTTGGGCTTGTCATAGAGTGTCGGGATTTCCAAGACTATTTAGGTTTTATTTTTATTTATTTACAATCCTATTCGTCATGATTTAAAAACATTTCTTAAGATAAATTACTTATTAGGGCATAACATACTTCTTTAAAATTCCATTTATATACAAGTTCACATACCTCACGGGGAATCACTCAACACTCGGCCGAAGGTGTATTTTTAGTGAATCACTCGAGCGGCATGGAACTTACTCCTACCATAAGCTTGCCAAGCAATCAATCCTCCTCCTTTTTAACTATATACCTTTGTAAATATCAAGAGGACTTTTTGGGTGAAGGGTTAGGCTTGGGCTAAAGGGGCGAAAAGCATAACAAACGTCGGTTTTTGAAAGACTTTTTATTTTTCACATTTTATTTTGATGAACCATTTGTTTCAAACAAAGTTATTTTTGATGAACTTGTTCGTTTGTTTGGTTTCATCAATATATATATATATGTATGTATATATATATATATATATATATATATTTAGGAAGAGTCATTAGAAAGCCGAACGTTGTTACTAAAAGAAAGGGTTAAAAATAAAAAGGTTTAGGTGGGTAAAAAGGGTGATTGTTTTGGGTTAACAAATGAAAAGGTTTAGGCTCAAAGGGGTTAACTAGGGGGATTTTGGGTAGGTGGTAAAAAAAATGAAAAATAATGGTGCAGAAAGAAAAAGGGTTAGTCCTAATGCCTCCATCATTTACTTACTCGGGTTTAAGTTGGTAAGGACCGGGAATGTATTATTGTGGCAAGTGCTAGAGTCGTACGAACCAAGCGGCTATTCACACAAGAAACGAAAAATGAGCATTTAGTGTAAAGATATGTATTTGTATGCTCGATAAAGGCTGAAAACTCACTTTTGTGGGAAAGGGTTTTTTTTTTTTTTTTTTTTTTTTTTTTTTTTTATGTGATCAAGTATATATAATCAAATTTTAACTAAGTTTGTCATACCTTTTCATAATTTTCTTATGTTGGTTCTTTTTATCACGAAGCTATCGTTTGTAAACTTGTAAAAATATAACCTTGTTAGAACTTGAATTTCCAACTTAAACTTTAGACAAGTAAAAAAAATGAAAGTTTTTGAAAAAATTTGGGGTGATTAGCGGTTCCAATAGAGTTTTGTGTAAGGCTTGTTATTAGGACTTGCAAGATTCAAGGTTTTAGCACCCCCCCCCACACTTAAATTACACATTGTCCTCAATGTGTCCCAAAAATAAGTTTTTAGGTTGATTGAATGTGTAAAATGGTGTTAAAAGCAAAATTTAATGTTACTGGCATCCTGGACACGGCCCCGTGGTGACCGGGCACGCCCCCGTGTTCAGGTGCCAGCGACAAAAATTAAAGAAAAGAAACAGAAGCCTGGACACGGGGGCGTGTTCATTGAACATGGCCCGTGTCCAGTCACCTGAACTGGGCAATTTTCTGCAGAGTGTGCAGCATGGGGTCGTGTTGGGCGGACACGGCCCGCGCTGAGCTTACTGTAATGAAGAAAATGTTGTCGGATGGCCCTGTTTTCGTGCATGGGGCTATGTTTCTCGTTTCCCTTGTTATCCTTTACCATCACGAGTGTGTTTTATTCCTGCAAATTAAAATTAAACTAAAAGATTAAACTAAACTAAGGATAGTTCCGCGGAATGCCTCCGTGGTGCGCCACGTTTATAAGGGTCCTTGGCTAGACCCAAAGTGAGGTTATATGTTTTCCGAGCGGGATGTTTTGCATCCCATGTTGCACCGTCGGAGAGCATCATCCAAACTCGAATCAATAACCGTCATGTAATTGACCGGGTCATCGTCCTCTATTCTCTTCCCAACCCCGAACTTCACTTCCTTATCCCCATACTTCAAAGTGAGTGTTCCGTCATTCATGTCTACCACTGCTTGTGCGGTGGCTAGAAATGGCCTCCCTAGTATGAGGGGGACTTCAGTGTCTTCTTCCATATCTAGTATGACAAAGTCGGCCAGGTAGACGAAATTGTCGACTTTGACCAATAGATTTTCAGCGACACCTTGCGGGTATTTGACGGATCTATCGGCAAGTTGTATACTCATCTTGGTAGGGCTCGTTTTTCCTAGGCTGAGTCGTTTGAACATTGATGCGGGCATGAGGTTAATGCTAGCCCCAAGGTCGGCTAGTGCATTACGAATGGGGGATTCCCCGATCGAGCAAGGAATTGTGAAGCTTCCGGGATCAATCTTCTTTTGGGGAAGTTTGTTGAGTACGAGGGCGGAGCATTCTTCGCCTAGGTTAACTAATTGCAATGATTCAATTTTCCTTTTATGAGTGAGGAAGTCCCTCATGAATTTTGAGTATTTAGGCATTTGAGTTAGGACTTCTATGAAAGGAATATTAACATGCAATTGTTTCAGTAGACTTTCGAATTTTACGAATTGCTCATTGGTCTTTTGACGAATTAACCTACCAGGGTACGGAACCGGAGGAGCCTTGGTGGGCTCTTGAAGTAGAGGAGAAGCTTTATCTTGTTGGGGCGGTGTTGTGCTTTCCTCAGTTGGTGGCGGCGGAGCTTTCGTGGGACCCACGGTACGGTTTCTTAATGTTATGAGATGAACTTGAGCTTTTAGGTTTGTTTCGGTGTTACTTGGTAACGTGCCGTGTGGTCTCTCGGAGAAATTTTGAGCTAGTTGACTTATTTGTTTTTCATTGTTTTGTATACTAGCTTGTTGATTTCTAAAATTTGATTCCAATTGTTGAAACCGATCCGAGTTTTTCTTTTCAGTGTCGGAGATGAGGCGAGATATAGTATCTTCAAGCCTTTCTCGTCCACCTTGTTGTTGAGGGAAATTTTGTGACTCATTTCTTGGTTGTTGAAAGTTTGTTCGTTGATTTAGACTTTGTTGGTTACTACTATTGCCGGGTTCTCTCCAACCAAGGTTAGGGTGGTTACGCCATCCTTGGTTGTAGGTACCCGTTGGGGGACCCGACGGCCTAGGTCTATTATCAATGTAGTTTACCGACTCTATTTGATCATCTGTTTCTTTCATACAACTCCAATTTTCATGTGGCCCACCACACCCTTCGCAAGCCATTACCGAGACCGTTTTTGTCATTTCTAACTTTTTAATTTTTTGAAGAAAGGGCCTCGATTTGGGCTTGCAAAGAAGTGCTTTCATCAACCTTATGGGCGCCCGGGGCAATAGATTTATTGCCTCGGGGAGTGTGCCACTGAAAATTGGTTTGAGCAATTTCCTCGATTTGATTGTATATTTCATGTGGGCGGCGATTACCTAAAAGTCCCCCGGAGCTAGAGTCAAGCGTTTGTCTCGTGTGTGGCAACAACCCATTATAGAAGGTGGATACTTGTTGCCATCTCGCAAGACCGTGATGGGGACACTTGCGCAATAGCTCCTTGAACCTTTCCCAAGTTTCATATAAGGATTCCCCATCCTCTTGTGAATAAGTATTAATTTCAGTCATTAATTTAGCCGTTTTAGCGGGAGGGAAATACTTATATAGAAATTTTTGGGCTAGTTCATCCCAGGTGTTTACCGAACCAACTGGGAGGGCGTTGAGCCAAGCTTTTGCTCGGTCTTTTAGTGAAAATGGAAACATTCGGAGGCGGATGGCGTCATTTGATGCTCCATTGATCCAAAAAAGGTATCACATAGTTCTAAGAAATTAGTAATATGTAGATGGGGATCCTCGTCCGCAAGCCCATGAAAGGTTGCGGAGTTTTGAAGCATTTGTATCAAATGTGGCCGAAGTTCGAAGTTGTTGGCTTCGACATTCGGTGCATTGATAGCGGCGCCGAGATTACCTACGGTGGGTCGTAGGTAATCCATGAGGGTACGTTGGTCCGCCATTGGAAGTGGGTCCCCCGAAACCTTCTCTTGGTTTTTAGCTTTAAGTCTTTTTCTGAGAAAGCGTTCGGGTTCTTCTAGAGGTTCTTTTATGTCTTTATTAGAACTGAAGCTCATACACTACGTAGAAGGTTCAGATGTGGCGTCTGGTTCCAAATCCTGCAATAAAAACAGAAAAGAATGTTGGTCAGAAAGTTCACCACGGCCCCGTGCTCACTGAACACGGCCCGTGGTCGGAGATACAGCGATTGTTTTCTGGATCCCTGTTACTGGAAAGTTGGACACGGCCCCGTGTTGCACCGACACGGCCCCGTGCTCAACCCTTTGTAACTCGGAAAATAAAAACTGCCAGTGAAACTGCTGGGAACGGCCCGTGTCCGACCAGGCACGGCCCGTGCTGAGTTCTGCAGAAGCTGAAAAATTAAGAAAAATCCTAAAAAATAAAAAGAAAATAGAAAAAATGGTTAGGCCGTTGATTCCTAACTTTCTTAAAATCCTTGTCTCCCCGACAACGGCGCCAAAAACTTGATGTGCATTAGGTGTAATATAATTTAGGTATATATTTTAAGCCCTTTTTACACTTTTTAGCCAAGTTTTAAATTTATAAAACACGATATTTACTAACACTAAACACACATATGGGCAAGTGCACCCATCGTGGACGTCGTATAGTGTTGGTAAGATACCGAGGTTGTCCAAGGACACAAGAGCTTTTAGTACCGGTTTATCCTCAATGTCTAATCAAATCAAAAATGTTAGAAAAAGGTTTTAAACTAAGAAAATAAAACTAACTAAAATGCTGAAAAATAAAATAAAAGTAAAAACAGATAGACAAGATGAATCACTTGGATCCGACTCGTGTGTAGTGTAACGTTTGATTATTTTTGCACTTTTGCACTTGTTTAAGAGATTTTCTTAGTTATTGTAGTAGGCCCCTCTTTTGAAGGCGACGACGTTACCCTCAACCCAGTAGTTTGAGTCAGCAAGGATACAATCCTAAAGGGTCGGATTATTGAAAGATAATTAATTAAGTTATTAATGCATAATGTGGTAGGCCCCTCTTTTGAAGGCGACGTTACCCTCAGCTAAGTAGTCTGAGTCAGCAGGGATACAGTCGTAAGTAGCTGGGTTAAAGTTTTAATAGTAGTTTAACTTATGAGGGGATCAAAGAGTTTGGACCCCCGCCATCCAATAACTTTGGGTATTGAAGGAGGTCCTATTAAATTTGACCCAGGTCCTTTGCAGGATCTATACACGGAACAATGGCAAGACTCTTACCAAACCGTTCCCTTAACCCCCGACCAGGTAGCCAACATACCTCCATATAGACCGTGGAGATATGAATGGTGAAAATCTTTTATTTTATATAGACAGTAAAATAATGTCAAGACACCACGGACAAACGATATGGAAGAATCACCTTCAACATAAGAAACTAGTAATTAAAGTCATTAATACAAAACCAATTAAAAAGTGCAAAAGATTAAAAATAAAAAGTATTACACTAAACACTTGTCTTCACCAAGTGATGTAAGAGACTTAGGCAAACATGGCCTTTGATTGTCAAGAACTCTTACGATCAATCTTGGATCTCGAGATGACTCACACACTCTATGATGGACAATGGATGATGGTGGTGGATGATGGTGTTGTGATGGTGGTGGGTGGTGGGTGAAGTGTGAGAGAGGTGGTGTGCCAAGGGATGAGTTGCAAGAGCTCCAAACACTCCTATTTATAGGCTGAACAGAAGCTCGGGCACGACCCCATGTCCATCTGACTCTCTCTCTTCATTAATTGTAATTCGCAATTACAATAAATGCGCCTGCAGGAAGTTGACCACGCCCCCGTGTTCGCTGGGCACGACCCCGTGGTGGGCAACAGAAGTTTCTATGAGTTTGTCTTTTCTGCTGGCACTTGGGCACGGTGAGCACGGGGCGTGTTCAGTCTTCTGTCTTCTTTGTTTTACTTGGGAAGATGCTGTCGGGGGGTCGGGCATATCACTTTTGTTCCCTTTCTTGTATTTATGTTAGATTTTGCTGTCTTTTTGCTTCTTTTGTTGTTTTGAGCTCATTTAATCCTGAAAATACAAAAGGAAGACAAAAGCACACTTTTCCAACATTAGTACTAAAAAAGGGTTAGTTTTAAGCCACAATTGATGTAATTTATATGTTGCATCGATAGAATCGAACCACTGGAGTAGCTGGGACACACCTCCTTCACCCGTGAACTCCCTCGGGTCACAGGCTTTGAAGTGTTTGTAGAGGAAAGCAGATTGCGGCGCTTCCGTCTTAGAGTCTTCCGAGGTTCAAGAGTTGCTGAGAGAGTGCACTTGAGCGACAATCTGAGGAATGACCTTGGCCACTTCCTTGGCCATAAGTGAGGTAATCCTCTTCTTGGCGCTTCGTTTGGCTCTTCTCCTAGCTGTTGGTCTCGAGGTAGAGTCGTTGGAAGGCATCTAGACAGAGAGAGATTTGGAGTGAGATTCGATCATAATGATTTTGAGTTTTTGCGATGCGATTGAGCGCGATCAAAACTTGTAGCAATAATATAATAGACTTCACATAGGAGCCACATAGGAGACACAAAATTCCTAAGTTCCCAGAAAAATTGATTTGCTGTGCATATAATTAGTTGCAGCTTATACTTGTACACACACATGTCGGTATAGAATGCGCGAGGACGCGATGCGGAGAGAGAGAGAGAGAGTGAGAGCGAGCAATTAGACATTAGTGTTGTTTCGAACATTCGGTTTTTCGTTTTAGATTGCGATGGCTGTGCGAGTAGTGCAGTTGCAAAAGCAGGGAGCGAAAATCGATAAATCGGGAAATCGATAAAATGCAAAGTTTTAAATCGTAGCTACATAAGCGTAAGTAAGTTCGGTAAAGCGTAAAACCGGCGAGTCGTATGCTAGAAAAATAGATAGAGTGCCTCGGGTGTTTAGGCGTCGACTGGATCACTCGGTTTCGTTATGCGAGTATTTTCGAAAACGTGTGCATTGTGTCAGCCTTACGAAAGGCTAAGTAGTATTCTAGCCTTAGGAAAGGCTCTTCGCGTGAAATTGTAGTATGTTGTGTTCACACGAAGTAGTAGTTTTTAGCGAATTCGAACGAGAGTATCAAGTAGGCTCGTACAAATCATACTGGGTTCGTACGAGTCGGCCCGTTGGTACTTAGACTATAGACTAGGTCGTTTCTAAGACATCGACCCAGACTAGGTCGAGTCTTGCCTAATTCCCTATAGTTATGGCTCTGATAGCAATCTGTCACACCCCAACCGATGGCGGAATCATCGGGGCGCGGCACTAGGCGAATCAGATTGCTCAAGAGAATCCATAACAACTATATTGCGACAATATTTAATGCGTTCATTATCCCATACTAATAAACATACAATCACATAAGGTATCACAGATTTCTTGTCCTCTCGAACAATACAAATCCGACAACATAGATTTTAGGTGAGTTTCTAGACTTCCTAGCTTGATTTGATGTAGGCTGCAACTAAACTTGCGACATACGTTAAAACAACATCAATACGAAAGTATTGGCGAGTATACAAGTTTTGATAGTAGTGAAAATAGATTAAAAGCGGTTTAAAAGTGCTGCGAATTACCACTTACATAAACGAGATATGCTAACACATAAACACCAGACAGTTACTACCAGCTAAGTCACTCGAGCTGCGATTGCGATTGCTATTCATCCTAACTAGACCCCGTCGGGTGGTATAGTACTATACTAGTTAAGGTGGGACCTCGCGAGTAACAGTCCTATCACTTATGTAACTAGCATAACGTGTAAAATATGTAATTCAGTCATTCGCATGTGATAAAATAGATTAAACATTTGATTAATTCGTTTTAATTTGATTGCGACGTATGTTACACCCAAAATGCGATAAAAACGGGTTGAGTATACTCATAGTCGGTGTTCGGCAAGCAACCACAACTTGGTTGGGTTGAAGGGAGCGCGTCTGAGATTAGCCTGATTACAGATTGATAGCGTAAGCGTTGAATAGTGCGTTAAACGATGGCGAGTGAACCAAGTGTTGGATGGTAATCTGATCGGATGACAATCTGATCGGATGGCCAGTCGATCGGGTAGCAATCCGTTCGGATGGTCATCCGATCACACGGCCATTCGATTGGATTGTCACCTCGTTTGGTAAGGATGTGTTTGTGTATGATGGTTTGCCTTTTAAAGTTCTCGTTGTAGCATTTTGAAAACAGAGAAGTATCTCTACCTTTCAGGTCGATCGATCAGACGACGGTCCGATCGGGCAGCAATTCGATTGGTAGGATACTGTAGTGAGAACAAGTTCACAGCAGTTTGTCACTCGATCGGATTGTAGTCCGATCAGGTGGCAATCCGTTGTATTGAACATGTTGGAAATTGTTTAAGTCTTGAGTTCCAAACATCACATAGTCGAGTAGTAGTCCGTTCGGACGGTAGTCCGATCAGACAGCAGTTCGTTCGATGCGCAGTCCTTCAGATTATTAACTATAAAAGTGAATTGTGGGGCCCAAGGTGCAAGCCGATCGGGTGGCAACCCGATCGAGCGGCAATTCGATCGGACGACAGTCCGATCAGACGGCAATCCGTCCTGGTCGACCCGATCGTCTTCCTCCCTTGGTTGTTTTGGTAGCTTGAAGTTTTATCGAGACGGTGTGACAACGTGTTAATCAACAGAACCCCATCTTGACCCAGGTAGCCCGTTCGAACAGGAATCACCCAAGTTCAACCAGCTAGCCGGTTCAAGACGGTTGTTCACGCTTAACCCGAAATCGGTAATCTAGTGGATAGAATCTAGATCTTGAACTAACACATCACTAAGAAAGAGTAGAAGACTAGAACAAGGTCCGATTCTATCGGTTTTGAGTGCATTGAGTGTAAAAGAGTTGAAAGAATAGTTAGAACCCATCTTTCAATCCTTTTTCACCATGAATATGTTCAGATCTATGAAAGATCCTCATTTATTTGTGTGGAAATCGTTCAGATCTAAGTTGTTCTTGATGGATTGAAGCCAAAACATGAAGTTTCTAAGAACACCATGATGACATCATCCTAGAACACCTCAAATCTAGTGATTTCACGGTTAAAAGTTAAGATTTGAAGGATAGAAAGGTGTAGAAGTGCATGTAAATCAAGAAAGTACAAGATTTAGGTTGAAAACTTACAAGATTCGCGAGAAATCGAGAGGAAATAGACCCAAAGCGTGTTGGTCGAGTGAGAGCTGTCACATCACTGTTTAAGTGATGTGACAAGTGCTATTTATAGGTGAAGTGGAGAGGAGGTGGTGTAATGCATCGGATCGGATGGTTGTCCGATCGAGTGACACCTTGATCGGGTGGCAATCCGATCGGATGGTCATCCGATCAAGCGGTCAGTCGTTCGGTGGCATCCGACGAGTTGTATTTCAGCGTTTCGTTTCGGTCGTTAAGCGCTGCGATAGTTTTGGTTACACATTTTCATCCACATTTTCATATATTTATATAATTAGTCACGTTGGGTCGTATATACATATCTATATTTCAAATCCTGTGATAATCGAGTTACGCGTGCCTGTGAGTGCGTTTTTGAGAATTGAGTTGCACTGCGACCCATCACGGCTATCAAGGAGGGTAGAATTGGTCCTCGCTCAACATCTTCGTGGTTGTCAGCAAGTGCAATATGATGTGATAGCGATAAAGTATGCGAAATATGCGAAAATACTGCGATTTAGCGATATATGCGATATGGCTACATTATGATTCGAATCTCTGGTGCTAGGCGTAACAAGTATAACGAGTAGTAACAACGCATGAACGTGCGGGTTGTTACATTTTGCACTGAAGTGTTTGATTCTCTGTCCAAGAAACGTTCTCGTTCAGGAGATAGTGAGGAAACCTTTTCTGAAGATGCCGATGTCTCTAAGGAAGCAAGCCTCCAAGGTTCAACTGTTAGGAGTGATGGTGGGTCAAAGGCTAAGAAGTCAAAGAAGGCCAAAAAGGCTAAAGGTAATGGTTCAGGGGCTTCTAAGCCACCTATTGATGCTTGAACAATATTCGTAGCTTTCTTAGCACCCAAAAACAATTTATGGTTTGTATGTTTCTTGAACAATTTAGGTTTTGTAGAAACCCTTAAGGTTTCTGTTGGTGGTTGTTAGCCTTAGTGGCTATTTGAAGAATTCCTATGTTTACAAACCGTTAAGGTTTGTTTTAACTTGTTTGGATGTTTGGGAAGCTTTTTACCTTACGCTCAGCCAGTTTATATGATCCACCCTTGTGTGCTTCAAGGATTGTGTATGGCCCTTCCCACTTTGGGCCAAGTTTTCCTTGGTTCTCTTTTTTACTAGCCTCAATGTTTCTAAGTACAAGGTCTCCTGGCTTGAAGCGTTCATGCTTGACTCTTATGTTGTAATAAGCTTCCATTTTCTGTTTGTACTTAGCTTCTTGATGTGTGCTAAACAGACTATAAAAATTAACTAAAATTAGACTCTCTAAGCTAGACACTAAAAAGCTTTAAATCTAGACTCGACCTAAACCACATAATCGGCAAGTGTACCGATCACTATAGTATAACCCTAGGAAGTCCAGATATCGAACCACGAGACTCTATTTATCACTTAAACTAGACTCTAATAGACACTGACAGACACGACTTAAAATGTTTAATTGTTTAGGGGGGGGGGGGGTTACGGAAAATCTAAGGAAATCTATTTAAACTTAATATTAAACTAAAACTAGACTAATACGAAATACGGCAAATGCTTTTCTTATGTGATGAACGAGACCACCTAGACTAGAATCCTGGATTTATTTTAAGAGATTACTGATTAAGTTAACTGCTTGATTTATGGAACCGGGATCTTATAATACTAAACCTATTAAGACACCAACTAAGCCCCTTAACCCTTCTCGAGGTGAAACTTATGGCGCTACCTAGGCCGTTAATTCTACTGGTTATTAGACATCTTTCCAGTTGTCTAATTATTGTGTAAGTACCCTAACATTGACCTACTATTTTCCAATCATAGATCTAGGGTAGTTGGATTTCTCAATTTGACTTGATAGACTAATAAACCGACGGGGCAACTAAGGCACGACCTTTTCCAAAGATTGTCTAAAGCAATTTGCCGGGTAAGATCTTTCAGTAGCCCCGCACCTTCCAGCTATAAGGACTAGTAGAACACTAAAATCTAGCAAACCACTAACAATTACTTCTAGGGACTAGTTGTGCAATTTCACCCTAAAGAGTTAAGATTTTATACGTGATATAGACACTCACCAAAATCCTAAACCCTAGCACGACTCTATTATGTGATAAAGACCGTCACTAAGAATCATACGGAGCAATTGATAACAATAGACCACATTAAAGTATGCATGCACATCAAATCAATAGACCAAACCTTTTACTAAACACAATCAATCCAAAATATTCATGCAAACAACGAAAAAGGTAAACACTTTATATCAATCCATTCATCAAAGTCTAGGTGGCGTAAAAGTTTAGCCGAGCATGTTAAATAATGAACACAAATCAAAGATGTCTAAACGAGAATTCATGATAACGAGTTTTGAAAGAAAATCAATAAACAAGGAATTGGAAAACCCGAGGAAGTCTTCAATTCTTCGTCCCGAACTCGTACCTTTGATTCGAAGGCTTCAAAACCTTCAATTAAGCTCCAAGAATGCTCCAAGAATCGCCTATGTTGCTCTCCAATCGTAATTAGGGTTTTAAGTATGAGTTTCTTGAGTTTTTATAGTTAACCCTAATGATTAACAAAGATTCGCCGTCAGAATACCCCATCGTGTCGCGCGACGGGTGATGTACTTCGGAGTCGCGTAGCGCGACAACAACAAACTTCAGAAATCATTATTTTATTGGTGGCGGGACGCCACGGCGGAGCTCAATCGTGGTGGCGTAGCGCGACTGCTCAAAATGGACAGACTGTTGCGTAAAATTTCTAGCTTCAACTCTCAAAAATTCCAAAATAATTCTAACTATTTTATCAACTTGTTTCGGGACTTGGCGTTTCAGCATTATGGTTCGTTTTCACTCAATTTTCAGCAATATTAAGTACTAAGACCTGGAAAACATAATCTGATCAATAGTATGCACATTCTAACTAAAACGGAGCTAAAAATTAACGGAAACTATTCAAACTATACATGCATAAAGGATGTATTTTGGAATACATCAAATATCCCCACACTTTCTCTTTTTTTGTCCTCGAAAAAGAATTATGCAACGGAATCAGAGATGAATAATCACTCGGGTCAAAAATTATTTATATTTTATTAAAACCAAAGCTTACGTTAGCCGCGATTGCGAATATACTTATCCCCTTAAACCCAAATCCAATCTCAAGCCCTTATCATGTGAATTTAATTTAAGTGCGGCCAGTCTACCTAGGGTCTCACGCTAGAATCTACGGTCCACCTACTCCCGCCTCAAGCTTATAGAACTAAAGGAACGATCACTGGACCAATTCCCAACCGTCTTATATCAAAACCAAGAGAATTTACAATCACATTTTTTTCTTTTTTCCATTTTTTTCATCGCTTTTCTTTCATTTTTTTCCTTTCAATCCCTTGCTCTCACGTTCGAGTGTTTGCTCGTCGTTTAGGCCGGTGAGTGAGATTTCTGCTCATTACAGTCACCTCCGGGCTTCTTCGCACCTGGATAGTACTAGGACCCGTAGACGTTGCTTTCCCTAACCAAGAGGCATTCCGGTTGTAGAGTAGCTATCCCCAACTCGGATTACTTAGGCTTCGGTACTTTTTTTACTTTTCTTTGCAAGGTCGATTTCACACATCCTAGCGGTAATCCGGTTGTAAAGTCACTATCCCCAACCCAGACTACATAGAAATGCGCTACTTTCATTCAGTTTCTAGCTCATCATTTTTATTTTTTTCACTATTTTTTTTGCATGATCACAAATTCTAACGGTTTTAAGTTATAACGGTGTCCCTTATACTCTTATTGGCGGTTTCAATTTCCCATATCTCCCAGGCGAAAACCCACTAGTAGACCGACAATTAAGGTGTATTAACTCAAAGGGACTTAAAATCAAACCCAGGCCTATCCACATATCCCTAACTAGACACAAGCTCGATTTATTTTATCTCATATTATTATTATTATTATTCGAACCCAAGCAAAAATTCATCTTTTCTATCATTTTCCATGTTAATTGCAAACTTCTCATTTCAAAGGACATTTTTCTGATTTTTCAATATGTTTTTTTGATTTTTCAAACTTTTAATTTTTTTTTTTCATATTTAAGACTCGATTATTTACATGTATCCCATCCCCACACTTAAGGATTGCATTGTCCCTGATGCAAGAACGGAAATACGACTCAAAAACTACATAAACACTAAAAATGATAACTAAAGACGAAATAAATAAACAAATACAAAAGAATACAAGGGAAACGATTTAGCTGTCTATGTGAGACTGTCGAAGTGCCAGTCGTTTCCATATAAGCCCTCCAATTCGAAACGCGCTCAGCAAACAACTCCTAACCTCGGACACGCAATATCAATCAACATCACAAACTAACAAAACATAGTAATATATATCATCAAAATATCATCAGTTTCAACCATATACCAACCCAACCTTCCCAACCAACCTGCTTAACATTTATCAATATCAGTAAAGACCAACAAATGAGGATAAAAAATAGCATAAAAGAAAAAAAAATCAAACAAAAGATATAGCCAGCTGCTGTTTCTGCATCCTCGCCATCTCCACACTAGTCCTGCTCCTCCTCGCTGGCAGACTCCTCACTGCCCTGCTGTCGTCTAGCTGCTCTAGAGCTACTCTCACCAAACACGCGGAATGGGGGATCCGGATCAAACCTCGCACCAGCACCAGCTGGGCCACCCTGCTGCCTCGGCTGAAAGAAGTCTGGGATCCCCATCATATGAGTGCTCATCATGTACCTGAGAGCATCATCCTGCCTCTCCTGACCCAACTGAATCGCCTCTATAAGATGCTCCAATCTGTCAAACCTCTGCTCCACATAGCCAGAGAGTGACTGCAAAGTGAGAGGCTCAGATGGAGGCTGCCTCCTCGGATGCTGATGTGCTGGTAGCTCGTGTCTCTGTAGTGGCCGCTGTCGCTGTGTAGGATCAACCTGAAGCATCACTTCCTCAGCCGGATGTCCCTCTGGCGGCTGCACCTGCGGGCCCTGCCTAATCGGCTCCCAGCCGTAGGGCTCAGTCCAAGACACTATACCTGCCTGCTGCAACTCTCTAATCCCAAATGTCTTCGTTTTGGGCCCCTCATGTAGAAATTGGGGAACATACCTGGTAAACACCCCCAATTTTCTGTGATACGAGTAATATAGTGGCCCATAGCCAACCCAGCCCGATGACCACCTCGACGACCTCTACTGAACGAGTCTGCTAACACAGTCGCTAAATTCATCTCCCTGTTCTCTACCCGACACATGAGAATGAAAAGCTCAATCCAATTTGCCTTATTCTCCCCAGATTTCCAACCCACCAGCGTAGTAGACAAAATCTTCAACACATACCTGTAAATCGGGTTACGAACCGAAGTGATCAGGTTCGTAGTCGTGAACGGGTGGTCGGATATCGTCTTCCAAAAATTCCGCAGCTCAGCCGAACCAACACTGTAATCCCTAACAGTAGAATAAGCACCCCGCAGACTGGTCACAAACCCTGACTGCTTCACTTCCTCCTCAGTATAAAAACCCGACACTATGGCAAACCTCGCCATATTCATCTCAAAAACTTGCCTACCCAAACTGAAAGACACAGCTGTGCCCTGATCAAACTTTCCCTCCATATGCATCCATGTGCTGTGAAACTCCAGCACCAGCTCCTCATACTGCGTCTGTGTACACTACAACGCATCAGTCAACTTTGGACCCAAAAGGTCCAACACTTCCTGCCTCGACCCTATTTCCTCCAACCAATGCCAATCTATCACCCTGTGCTGAAGCAAATCAGTATTCTTCAGTTTATCATATTTATTCCATCCCGGTGTACTCGGCTCGAATTTCAATATCGGGTGATTGGCTCTACTACATTTCCTATCTGGAATAAAATTATAAGACGTTTGATACTCGATCTTTCTCAACTTAGGATCATCGGCAGCTATCTGAATAATTGGGGTTTCTTGTGGAACCGAGTCTTGTTGTGGTGCTGACTGACTCGCACCTGTTTTTCGAGACCTACCTCGGCGTGAACTGCTCGCCATGTCTGCAAAACAGATATAATCAAGACAAAACAAACAGACAATCAGTAATAACAAACTATTTTTGGTATTTTTCATTTTTTAATTTTTTTTGAATTTTTTTTTTTGAAAATTTTATATTTTTTTGGATTTTTATAAATTTTTTTCGAAAAAGATAGAATAGCCGTATAGCATTTCTTTCGCGGCTAATTCTGAAAAATAAAGCTGAAATAAAGACCAGGTTACCTTTTTACAAATGCTAAGTGATAACTAAACTCGCCCGAATGGAGATTGAGTACGGGCGAGCCTAAATCACTTGTACGCGCAAGTAAACCCAAAAAACAACTAACTACGACTCAAACTAGACTAAAACTAACTAACAAGACCCTAACTTGGACTCAATGTACGTTACCCCCCTCGGCACTTTAATTGTCCGCAATTAAAATGAGAGCCTAAACAGGACATTGAAGTCCAACCTTGCTTAAAAAATAAGTTGCTTTTTTTGTTTTAAAAATCAAAATTTTAGCGTTTAAAAAGTCCGCCTAGTTAAAGGATGGTTTTCCGTATGCAAACATTTAATTTCATTGCAATGTGTAAACTTCAAGTGTCAACCTCCCATATCAAACAATATTCAGCAAAGCAAGTTCCATAACCAACCGGACAAACATATCCACCCCTAAACTAAACCACAAACCGATACCAAAATTGAGTGTAAACCACATTAAAGTTGAACACTTTAGCATGCATTAGTGAAACGGTTCAAAACAATGAATAATATGATGTTGAGCTCAAAAATTCATCCAACCGAATCCCCACACTCAATTTTAGCAATCCCGAGCCTACGATATGACAAACATAGCAATCATACCCCAACCCGAGACATCTGCAACCTGCAAATATTGAAGTACCCAAACCAATCCCATGCCACAATGGAGTGCCATTAAAACCAACTACAAGTCGACCAAATACAACTCCCACAACCTAACCAAGTTAACTTGACACAGACTAAGACTTCTTGACCGACCCTCATCAAAGACATAAGATTGAGATGACTAAATGGACAAACGAAACCAACTAGAGTGACCCAAAATAAAACACACAATATTGACTTGAAACCACCTGACATAAGCGACTCAACTGACCGACAAACATCATTACCCAATGACTACATTAAAACCTACGGACCGACACAAGAGACTAAATAATATAAACGAGATAATGATGCAAAAGAAACATACCTGAATAGCTGATTTTTGTAAGAGAAAATTTGAAATTTTCGGTAATGGGTAGTCCCGAATCGAAGAGATGTGGCGGGTAAATGCACAAATAATTCAGTGGGTTTTGTTCGGGGTTAAATTTCAGTCACTGGGGTGTAAGTATGGTGGAAAATGGTTGAGAATCGGTGGAGTAATGGTGGGTGAAGAAGTAAAGGGTTAGGTTGATTTTGGGGAACAGTGAAGAAAAAGGGCTTTTGAACGACCTGTTACGTGGTCGCGTACCGCTACGGAGGAATGAGTATGCTCTGGCGTGGCGCCACGGCTCGGTTCAAATGGGAGTTCAATTTAAGTGGTCACATGACGCGACTGAAAGGGTTAATTGTGTTGGCGGCACGCGACAAGGGGGTTCAATATGAATTTGTTGGACAGAAAGGTGCGTAAAAATTCCAGTTTTATGACTTAGAAAAAATTCTAAGTGTTACCAAACCTTCCCCAACCCATCCCAAATTTTTTCTAAGTGTAGGGACTTACCTGGAATGTCGTTTCCTTCGCAAATTCAGCTCCTCGATGGTATGATTCCTGCAAAATTGCTCAAACACACAAAACAAAGACACGAAAAACTATGAAAACAATACGAAAACTAACGAAATTACAAACGGTACATACTCTACACTTGGGATTTCATCCCAAAACACTAATTGGCGGCTTTGGATAGGATTTCGAGAGGAGTTTCCTCCATCTCGTTCTTGTTTATCGCTCCTCCAATGTAGTGCTTCAACCGATGGCCATTCACCTTCCAACTACGGACATCCGTCTCATCCATGATCTCCACCGCTCCATACGGAAACGCGTAGTGAACCATATAAGGTCCCGACCACTTCGACTTCAACTTCCCCGCAAACAACTTCAACATTGAGTTGTAAAGAAGCACTTTATCCCCCTTGCTAAACTCTTTCACTTTTCTTAACTTCCTATCATGTGAAGCCTTCATTTTCTCCTTGATTCCCAACGATCGAGCATAAGCCGCATCCCTAAGCTCCTCAAGCTCATGAATTTGAAAGAAACGCTTCCTAGCGACTTCGATCATGTCAAGATTAACGGTTTTCAATGCCTAAAGCGCTCTATGTTCTAACTCTACGGGAAGGTGACAAGCTTTTCCATAGACGATCATGAATGGTGTGGTTCCTAAAGGCGTCTTGTAGGCGGTTTGAAACGCCCACAATGCATCGTTTAGCTTGTCAGACCAATCCTTCCTATTCTTACCAACTGTTTTCTCTAAGATTCGTTTGATACCGCGATTCACATTCTCCACTTGACCACTTGTGTGTGGATGGTATACGGTAGACAAACGATGAGTGACTCCATAGCGTGCAAGCAATTTTTCCATCAATGCATTGCAAAAGTGAGTGCCATGGTCACTAATTAAGGCTTTAGGTGTACCGATTCTAGAAAAGAGCTTCTTAAGGAATTTCAACACTACTCGGGCTTCATTTGTAGGAAGAGCTTGAGCCTCTACCCACTTGGACACATAGTCGATTGCCACGAGTATGTAACGGTTTCCTTTGGAGTTTGGAAATGGTCCCATGAAATCGATGCCCCAAACATCAAAAACCTCCAACACTTGGATAGGGTTTTGAGGCATCTCATCTTTGGCGGAAATATTGCCGGTTTGTTGACAAGCATCACATGTCTTCACAACTCAACGGCATCTCGAAGTACGCTAGGCCAATAAAAGCCACAATCAAACACTTTTTGAGTGGTGGCATATGCACCATGATGGCCTCCCGTGAGGCCCTCATGCACATGTTTAATGATGTTCCTCCCCACCTCTCTTGACACGCAACGTCTAAGAATCCTATCTCCCCTATCCTAAAGAGAAAAGGATCATCCCACACATACTTCCTAGATTCACTAAGGAATTTCCTTCGTTGTTGTGTAGTCATTCGCTTCACAATGTTGCCACTAGAAAGATAATTTGCTAAGTCACAAAACCAAGGCAATCCTTCTTTTTCGGCCTCAACAAACTCGATAGACTCGTGAGGGAACGTATCTCCTATCTCCTCCAAACGAATATCCTCTCGCCTAGGGTCCTCTAACCACGAAAGATGATCGGCCGCCACATTTTCGGCCCCTCTCTTGTCTCTAATCTCAATATCAAACTCGCTAAGCAATAGAATCCACCGAATGAGTCGGGGTTTAGTGTCTTTCTTTTGAAAAAGAAAACGCAACGCGGAATGGTCGGTGAAAACTATGGTCTTGGATAGAACGAGGTATGAGCGGAATTTGTCGAAAGCAAATACTACGGCTAAGAGTTCTTTTTCCGTGGTGGTGTAGTTCTCTAGAGCATCATTTAACATTTTGCTCGCGTAGTATATGGGGTGGAAGTGCTTGTCCTTTCTTTGTCCTAATACTGCTCCAACGGTATAGTCACTCGCATCGCACAAGAGCTCAAACGGCATGCTCCAGTCGGGCGAGATAAGAATAGGTGCACTAACAAGCTGTTCCTTCAAAAAGTTGAAGGCTTTAAGACAATCCTCGTCAAAGATGAATGGAACATCTTTCTCTAGCAAACGGGTCATGGGGCGGGTGATTTTAGAGAAATCCCTAATGAAGCGTCTATAGAAGCCCGCATGCCCTAGAAAACTCCGAATGGATTTCACACTCATGGGTGGAGGTAACCTACTAATGGTATCTATTTTCGCACGATCTACCTCTATACCATCCCGAAAAATTTTGTGTCCTAACATGATACCTTCTGTCACCATGAAGTGACACTTCTGCCAATTCAACATAAGTTTTAACTCGACACACCGCTTAAACATCTTGTTGAGATTCTTCAAACACTCATCAAAGGAGTTGCCATATACCGAAAAATCTTCCATGAAAACCTCCATGGAACTCTCAATCATATCCTGAAATATGGCAACCATGCATCGCTGAAAGGTAGCTGGAGCGTTACATAGCCCAAATGGCATGCGTCGGAACGCATAGGTGCCATAGGGGCATGTAAAAGTGGTCTTATCCTGATCCTCCAGTGCGATGGGGATCTGGAAGTACCCGGAAAAACCGTCGAGAAAACAATAGAATTGTTGACCCGCGAGACGCTCTAACATTTGATCGATGAAGGGCAATGGGAAGTGGTCTTTTCGGGTGGCATCATTTAACTTTCAGCAGTCGATGCACATGAGCCAATCCGTGACCGTACGAGAAGGGATAAACTCATTCTTAGAATTCATAACAACGGTCATCCATCCCTTCTTAGTGAAAACCTGAGTAGGACTCACCCAAGGTGAATCGGAAATGGGATATATCATCCCGGCATCTAGGAGTTTAAGAACCTCCTTCTTCACAACATCTTGCATGTTAGGGTTGAGGCGCCTTTGAGGTTGTACCACCGGTTTATAATCATCCTTCATGAGTATCCGGTGGGTGCAATAAGAAGGGCTTATGCCCTTGATGTCGGACAACCTCCACGCAATGGTCTCCTTGTTGGCCTTCAACACCTCCAACAATCTCAACTTCTCTTCCGTTCCCAACTTTGACGAGATAATGACGGGTAGCTCGGAACCCTCCCCTAAGAAAGCATACTCTAAATGCGATGGAAGTACCTTAAGCTCTAAGGGTGGGGGTTGGGTGGTGTCCTCACTAACGGATAACACTTCGGGAATTAAAGGAATTCCCTCAACTTCAACTTCCTCTACCAACTTCGACTCCTCTTCTACCTTCTCTCCTACCACTAGGTCTGCACCACTAATATACTCTAAACAATGATCGACACATGAATAAAAGAGTTCAAGAAATATACGGAATGGCAAGGACCACTATAGTCATCTGAACCACTCGGGTGGTTCATGGAATGCTCTATCTCAAAGGTAACTCTCTCCTCACCGACCCTAAGGGTGATCTTACCATCATAAACGTCTATGAGTGCTTTAGTGATACGCAAGAATGGACGACCAAGTATAATAGGAACTCTCTCATCCGCTTCCATATCAAGAATTACGAAATCGGCGGGAAAAACGAACTTGTCTACCTTAACTATCAAATTTTCAACTATGCCCCTAGGGTATTTCACGGACCGATCTGCTAAGGACAATGTCATTCGGGTAGGTGAAAGCTCTCCTAGGTCTAGCTTCTCGTAGAGAGAAAAGGGCATCAAATTGATGCTAGCACCTAAGTCGGCTAAGGCTCTAGTGTTGGTATTATTACCGAATAGACAAGGAATAGTGAAAATACCGGGATCGGTAAGCTTTCCGGGAAGCTTATTTAAAACAACGGCGGAACATCCTCCATTCAACGGGACATTAGACAACTCCCCTAACTTCTCTTTATTCCTAAGAAGGTCTTTTAAGAATTTCGCATACTTAGGCATCGATTGAAGTGTCTCAATGAAAGGAAGATTGATCTTCAATTGCTTGAAGATATCTAAGAATTGCCCGTATTCCCTTGAGTACTTTTGGTTCCTAAGACGGGTAGGAAACGGGACACGCGAATGGTCTATGAGAGGTGAAGGTCTAACATCTACGGGTGGTTTCTCTACTTTCTTCTCACCTTGAGACTCCTCGGGCTGTGCGGTACTTGATGGGCTTAGCCTCGACTGCACTTTGCCGGGAGCCTCCATCTCTATCTCTTCATCTATAATTTCCTACTCTTCCTCAACTACTCCCTCCTCAACTCTAGGGTTCCCTATGGTTTTGCCACTACGAGTGGTAATGGCTTTTGCATGAGCATTAGGGTTCGGTTGGGTGTTACCCGCAAACTGACTGGGTAATCTCTCCTCTAACTTCCTACACATATCACCTACGACCCTTTGAAGGTCTTGGAAAGAGGCTTGGTGGTTCTTAAGAATAAGGTCATGTTCATTAAGTGTCTTTTGGGTGGTTTAGTCCTTAACAACTAATTGACTCATCATTACTTCCATTCTCTCTAAACTACCCCCTAGATCATAACTTGGACCTTGACCTGGTTGAACCTGATTATTTGACCCCCATCCTGACATGCCCATTGAACCCCTTATTGAACTGCCCATTTGAACCCCCACCAAAGAATGAACCTTGACCCCTATTTGAATTTTGAGCTATTTGAAAACCAGGAGGTCCATTTGAGCGAAAATTATTATTATTATTATTAAAATTATTATTATTATTTCTCTAACCCGAATTAAAATTACCAAACCCACTAGGTTGACCTCTACCTTGACCCCCTCCCACAAAATCAACTTGCTCCTCACCAACTAGCAATGGACACGCGTTTGTATCGTGACCCCCCGACAACACTCACACTTTGAGTTCCCTAGTCACGTTTTCCAAAACAGCGGCTAAACTAGGGTCCACGGTGACATGGTTCACCCCATGGGCGGGTGCGCAAGTACTGGTATTTGAATTACCACTTTAATACCGCTGATCGGCTCGCGACTGAGATTGAGATTGGGCAAATGCCTCAAAACGCTCTAAACACTCAGCAACAGTAAGGATACTGACGTGTGCGCGAATATACATGTTTTTACAATGAATCTAACACACGATTCGATTTTAAATTTATAAAAGTGATTATTACTTTTACATTAAAACACACACGAAAGAGGCAAGTGTACCCCGTCATATATGTAGTAAAGTATCGGTAAGAACCAAGTATCGATCCAAGGAAATGGCCGGAGAAATAATACTAGACCTTTGTCACTAAACTACCGGTAAAAACATAAGTTGTTTGATTTTTAATAAACTAAAGTAAGCATAAACAAATACTTATAAAACATAGTAGATTTCAAATACTAAATTAGATAAATAGCCTTGCTTAATACACAACCAAAGCATGTCAACTAAGTCGGTTTTGGCACTTGAAACATTTGATCAGTTTTCCATTTTTAAGACAATTAGTATCCCTTTCGGGAATCCTAACATGACAATCATTCGGAAAGCTAAAATGAAAAACACACTTTAACCACCTAAAATTGTTCTTTAACGAGCAATTGATAAATGTCTATGAAAATCTCTTAAAAATAAGTTAGTCATCCGTTAGGAGTTTTCTAACCTCACTTAAACAAGGAAAGCGACACCGAAAAACACAATGCAACCACCGAGACAAGCATAAACTAGATTAAATCACAACCGAGTTCATTTTATAAATCTTGCACATAAATTCACCGAGATAGCAATTTTGGCCTAAACTACTAACTAAGCTAACAAGTCATGGCAAGAATTCATAACAACACCATTTAACTCGTTAAGGTCCTTACGTGACGACAAGCTTTCTTGATTAACAATAATTACATTTTATTAACCACTAACCATTTCTAGTATCATGGTGCCCACATTTTAACCAAGCTAAACTAGTTAACCAAGTTTAAAGTTTACTAATACATGATTAATTAAGCTTCATTTTTCATCTATCTCAACTAACCAAGTACCAATCATCCAACACAATTACTTATAATCAAGAAATCAATATCAATAACAAGGTTGCAAACTAATCATCAAAGATTAACATAGAAAATACTTTCAAATGTCATTACAAACAAAGATTAACATACTAATGGCTATAATCAAGCAAGGGATTGTTGTGTTTTTGCCCAAAGGCTACAATAATACATAAATATTAATCTAAATGCTTGAAAGATTAACAAAATTCTGGAAAATTAGAAAACCAAACCATAAACAAGCACTAGATTAAGAATCTGGAAGATAACGAAGCTTATCGGCACAATGTGGCTTGAATCCGGGTGAAAGCAGAAGCCTCCGAAGCCTGAAAATCGCCAGAATTGCTCCCAAAATGTCCAGAGTTACGAGCAGAATGTTTCTGCAAGTTTTTTATATTTTTTCGATCTTGCACGGTCGTGCACTTTATGGCACGACCGTTCACTTTATGCATTATTGGAGTTACTGTTCACCATACCGCATGACGTCATCAGATCTTGACCGGTCTTCGATCCCGCACGGGCGTGCCATGGGTTGCACGGGGGTTCGTTCCCGGGATTTCGTTGCACTCCTGATCGCACCGGGTGTGCAACACCGAGCTGAGCCTTGTCGTCGCATCCGCACGGGGGTGCGTTCCCAGGATTTCGTTGCACTCCTGATCGCACCGAGTGTGCAACACCGAGCTGAGCCTTGTTGTCGCATCCGCACGGGGGTGCCACCAGTCGCACGGGTGTGCGTTCCCGGGATTTCGTTGCACTCCTGATCGCATTGGGTGTGCAACGCCGAGCTGAGCCTTGTTGTCGCATCCGCACGGGGGTGCCACCAGTCGCACGGGGGTGCAACTTGCCCAGGTCAGAATTTTCCACAGAATGTTCGTAGTTCAGCCGTTTCGCTCGGAAAGTCCTCGTTTTCACTATCATCTTGTCTGGCATGCTATTTTAGGCCTGTAAACAAAAGTATACATGATTAAGTATCCGAATGACGGTTTTACGGCCGAAAACGCATAAAATGGGGATAAAATGGGGGACATAATATGTATAAATTGGTGAATATCAAATCTCCCCACACTTGAACCTTGCTTGTCCTCAAGCAAGCTAAACTAAAATGCAATAAAAGATAGAATCAAACAAGAACGATAATTTACAAACTATTTATTGAAACAACTACAAATGGTTAGCCGGTTTGTTTCGAAAGACAACATCAAATGAATCAAACCAAACAAGCATATGCAAATATATGGTGATAACCAAAAAGCCGTGACTTCACTTTCGATTGACTTAACATGCTAATCTTCACACAACTCATAATGTTCACATACACTCGGCTTTATTTGTGAAACATACATAAAATGTGTACGTGCAAACACTCAATGCCATGTCAATGAAATGTGTAATATCTTAAGCTTGTCATAAGATCTCGTCTCCACCAACTAACATGCGAAAAAGTGTAAATCAAGAGGTCTTTACGGGTTTTAACGTTAGGTTTGGGCGAAGGGTATGAAATGGATATTTAAAGTGGCGAAATGGTTAAAACTCGGTAGTAGCGTTTAACTAGCAACAAACAATACAAGTATACATACAAATGCCTTAAAAAGGCGACTTTTGCGAAATCGAGCTCATCAACGACATTTTAACATTTTAGCATTCAAAATTGCTCGATTTTTGTCTACTTCACCCTAATTTAGGGTGTTTTATTTTCTGTTTTTTTTTTTTGCAAACCTAATGGATTTATACAATGAATAATAAACTATAACAAGCGCTAGTTAAACGATTATTTTGACCGAGTTTCAACACTAAAAGGTTTAAAACATAAAAAGGCTAAATTTGGCTAAGTGGGCGATTAAGTTGGGTAAACAAAGGTAAACGGGAAGGCTCGACATGGTTAATCCTAAAGGTAATGTAAGGTTTACGGGAAACACAACACAAAAAACAACGCTAACAACAAAGGGGTAATCTAAGTG
The DNA here is from genome assembly GCF_002127325.2 of Helianthus annuus. Classification (NCBI taxonomy): domain Eukaryota; kingdom Viridiplantae; phylum Streptophyta; class Magnoliopsida; order Asterales; family Asteraceae; genus Helianthus; species Helianthus annuus. The sequence continues at coordinate 77,190,996 of NC_035440.2, read as the reverse complement.
GCTCTATCACTTCTACACAATTCTGCAAGTTCATGGTCTTAACAAGCATGCTAGTGACAAGTTCTAAATTACACATGACATCCGGCTCACTCCTACTCCGAAATGAACAAATATATAACAATTTCAAGGCTCGAATATGCTCACATAACGGAAGGAATGGGTAAAAGTGTGAAAACTATCATGCAAGTCCTTCTTTGTTTGTCACGCTTTCCGGTTTTCTTTTTCAAAATTTATTTTGCTTGTCGAGTTTTTATCATGTCCGAAGCTCTCTAAAACACAACCAACTGGTTTATTTACTAAAAGATATACAAAATACAGATATTTTTGAATGATTTTTTCTGATTTTTTTTAGGACAAACAAAGTTAACAAGTTAAACCCCTCCCCACACTTGAACTTCGCATTATCCCGAATGCGAAACCCGAAATATAGAGAAAAAGGATAATAACACTCCCCTGAAGATGATTGAAGACGGAATGAGGCTTCACAGCCGATTCTGCGGTGTCTTTTCGGTCCAAGATATGCTTCAAAGACCTGTATGGATGTCACAAAGCAAAAAAAAAAAAAAAAAAAAAAACAAACAAAACAAACAAAACAGCAGGCGAAACAATCTAGTTGCAACACAAAACATGATCTAAATAATTTGCATCATTCTTGCAAGGATTAGGGTTTCGTTTGTATTTATGAAGAGAACCCTAAAATCCTTGAAAAAATCTGAAATGCCTAGGCCTAGAACAGGATTAAAACTTAAAATCGAAGAGAGAAAACATACTGTGCGAGAGGATATCAGAAACCGTGCGAAATATCGTGCAATTTTGGGGAAAACATGGTCTGGAACGACTGGTTCAGTTTAGGGTTCGCGAATGAGGGAAATGGCAGCAGATGGGGGTTTTTATAATGTACAAATGACAAAACTGCCCTTGCCTCTCGCACGGGCGTGCGACAGCTCGCACGGTCGTGCGTGCCCAACATCGTTCAAACCATGCACGCTGATCTCGGCAATGCACCGGGGTGCAACACAAGGTGCCGGTCAGCCCGCAACCGCACGGGCGTGCCACAGCTGCAGTTCAGTTTTTTCTGCAGAAGCCATTTCCAGCAACTGTTTTGGCCGTTTTTCGCCATTTTTTTTCACACGCAAACTGTTTAATCAATATCCCAACATAGAACCTTCGCTCGGCACATATAAAAATGTACAAACTAACGGAAACTACCAAACACACCTAAATTACGCTAAAACTACAAAGACACATAAAAGGACAATTTTACCCCTAAAGCGTCAAAGACGCTCTTGCTACATTTTTAATCCGCGAGTCAGTAGCGTAGACTCATGCTAAATTTTTGTCGGTGAGTCGATAGCAAGACTCATGCTAAATTTTTTTGTCGGCGAGTCGATAGCAAGACTCATGCTAAATTTTTGTCGGCGAGTCGATAGCAAGACTCATGCTAAATTTTTGCCGGCGTGTCGATAGCAAGACTCATGCTAAATTTTTGTCGGCGAGTCGATAGCAAGACTCATGTCACCACACTTGTTACATGTGCGGGTCATTACCACGCCCCTTATTATTATTATTTTTTTTCTTTTTTTTAGCTGAATAGAAACAGAATATTAAAAAAATGGGATGAAAATTTTATAACAATTCATAAATGGGCCCGAATTTTTATAAAAATCATAATGAATTAAATAATTGAATCGGCTAGTATAAAAATAATTTTTCAGAGCCGAAAACTCAAAGAATAAATGAATAAATAAATCCGGATTCGAACAAATAAATGGAACAAAAATTTAGAAGTGTACAAAATTATCACGAAAACGAATAAAATGAATTAAAATCAAGAAATATTAACAAATAAATATTCACAAATATTAACAAGTATATACGCCAATAAAATAATAACTTGGGTCGTTCCTAAAACTCGCCATTTCCCTGGCAGCGGCGCCAAAAACTTAACGTGTGCGCGTATATACATGTTTATGCAATGAATCTAACACACGATTCGGTTTTAAATTTATAAAAGTGATTATTACTTTTACATCAAAACACACACGAAAGAGGCAGGTGTACCCCATCATATATGTAGTAAAGTATCGGTAAGAACCAAGTATCGATCCAAGGAAATGGGCGGAGAAATAATACTAGACCTTTGTCACTAAACTACCGGTAAAAACATAAGTTGTTTGATTTTTAATAAACTAAAGTAAGCATAAACAAATACTTATAAAACATAGTAGATTTCAAATACTAAATTAGATAAATAGCCTTGCTTAATACACAACCAAAGCATGTCAACTAAGTCGGTTTTGGCACTTGAAACATTCGATCAATTTTCCATTTTTAAGACAATTAGTATCCCTTTCGGGAATCCTAACATGACAATCATTCGGAAAGCTAAAACGATAAACATACTTTAACCACCTAAAATTGTTCTTTAACGTGCAATTGATAAATGTCTATGAAAATGTCTTAAAAATAAGTTAGTCATCCGTTAGGAGTTTTCTAACCTCACTTAAACAAGGAAAGTGACACCAAAAAACACAATGCAACCACCGAGACAAGCATAAACTAGATTAAATCACAACCGAGTTCATTTTATAAATCTTGCACATAAATTCACCAAGATAGCAATTTTGGCTTAAACTACTAACTAAGCTAACAAATCATGGCAAGAATTCATAACAACACCATTTAACCCGTTAAGGTCCTTACGTGACGGCAAGCTTTCTTGGTTAACAATAATTACATTTTATTAAACCAGTAACCATTTCTAGTATCATGGTGCCCACATTTTAACCAAGCTAAACTAGTTAACCAAGTTTAAAGTTTACTAATACATGATTAATTAAGCTTCATTTTTCAACTATCTCAACTAACCAAGTACCAATCATCCAACACAATTACTTATAATCAAGAAATCAATATCAATAACAAGGTTGCAAACTAATCATCAAAGATTAACATAGAAAATACTTCCAAATGTCATTACAAACAAAGATTAACATACTAATGGCTATAATTAAGCAAGGGATTGTTGTGTTTTTGCCCAAAGGCTACAATAATACATAAATATTAATCTAAATGCTTGAAAGATTAACAAAATTCTGGAAAGATTAGAAAACTGAACCATAAACAAGCACTAGATTAAGAATCTGGAAGATAACGAAGCTTATCGGCACAATGTGGCTTGAATCCGGGTGAAAGTAGAAGCCTCCGGAGCCTGAAAATCGCCAGAATTGCTCCCAAAATGTCCAGAGTTACGAGCAGAATGTTTCTGCAAGTTTTTTATATTTTTTCGGTCTCGCACGGTCGTGCACTTTATGGCACGACCGTTCACTTTATGCATTATTGGAGTTACTGTTCACCATACTGCATGACGTCATCAGATCTTGACCGGTCTTCGATCCCGCACGGGCGTGCATTGGGTTGCATGGGGGTGCGATCCCGGGATTTCGTTGCACTCCTGATCGCACCGGGTGTGCAACGCCGAGTTGAGCCTTGTTGTCGCATCCGCACGGGGGTGCCACCAGTCGCACGGGGGTGCGTTCTCGGGATTTCGTTGCACTCCTGATCGCACCGGGTGTGCAACGCCGAGCTGAGCCTTGTTGTCACATCCGCACGGGGGTGCCACCAGTCTCACGGGTGTGCGTTCCCGGGATTTTGTTGCACTCCTGATCGCACTGGGTGTGCAACGCCGAGCTGAGCTTTGTTGTCGCATCCGCACGGGGGTGCCACCAGTCGCACGGGGGTGCAACTTTCCCAGGTCAGAATTTTCCACAGAATGTTCGCAGTTCAGCCGTTTCGCTCGGAAAGTCCTCGTTTTCACTATCATCTTGTCTGGCATGCTGTTTTAGGCCTGTAAACAAAAGTATACATGATTAAGTATATGAATGACGGTTTTACGGCCGAAAACGCATAAAATGGGGATAAAATGGGGGAGTATAATATGTATAAATTGGTGAATATCAGATACCCATCATATGACCCCCCCTCATTAGTGTCAAAACTATCACGAGTCTCTTGGGTGAGACCGTTATAGAATTTTTCACAAAGAGCCGAATCCGAAAGACCATGTTGGGAGCATCGAGCGACTAGGTTTTGGAATCGCTCCCAAGCAAGGTAATAGGGCTCGTCGGGCTCCATGCGGAAAGAGTGAATTTGGTCATGAAGGCGTGAGGCTTTAGCGGGCGGGAAATACTTGTTCAAAAAGGCTTGACGAAGGTACCGGTTGGCTGAGAGTCCAACCAAGTAGCCGCATGGCGGCTAGTGAAAATGGGAAAAACTGTAAGTAGGTTGCATCATTCGGGGCTCCATGAAGGCTAAAAGTAGCAAGGATACGAAAGAAACGGTTTATGTGGGCCGATGCGTCCTCGTCCTCGCGGCCGTGGAACTGGATGCTATTGGTAATGGCTTGCATGGCATAAGATGGAATCTGCCATGAGTTGTCATTCACTATGGGTGGAACAGTAATGGGTGAAGCAAGACAAGTAAAGCCTTGGTTGGCTTGTTGGTGAACGGTTTGTTTTGCATTGGCCAGTTGCTCTAAGTTTGGATGATCTAAGGCGCTAGAGGTGCTAAAGGTGGGGCTATCGGGTGGGGAAACCTTAGGTGATGTTTTAGGTGAATGGGGTGGGGTGGGTGATGGAGTGGAATCGAAATGGGGAAATTGAGAAGAGGATGAAATACTGACCTGTGGGCCTTGACCCAATCGAGATGATAACTCGGTGACTGGCGACTTCGGTGTCGGTCCGTGCGAGCGCAGATGTGGCATCCACTACAAGCAAAAACCTGATATGAGAAAAGCAAACACTAGTCACTAAGACTCAAACGAAAATAAGAACAAAAATAAAAGACTTAAAACAAATAAAACACGTAGCACGTATATGTCAAATAAGTCTATCAAAGCTAATGAACGCGATTGCCAAGAGTCCCCGGCAACGGCGCCAAAAACTTGATGTGTTCTAAACAGACTATAAAATTAACTAAAATTAGACTCTTTAAGCTAGACACTAAAAAGCTTTAAATCTAGACTAGACCTAAACCACACAATCGGCAAGTGTACCGATCACTGTAGTATAACCCTAGGAAGTCCGGATATCGAACCACGAGACTCTATTTATCACGTAAACTAGACTCTAATAGACACTGACTGACACGACTTAAAATGTTTATATGTTTAGGGGGGGGGGTTACGGAAAATCTAAGGAAATCTATTTAAACTAAATATTAAACTAAAACTAGACTAATATGAAATAAGGCAAAGGCTTTTCTTATGTGATGAACGAGACCACCTAGACTAGAATCCCGGAATTATTTTAATAGATTACCGATTAAGTTAACTGCTTGATTTATGGAACTGGGATCTTATAATACTAAACCTATTAAGACACCAACTAAGCCTCTCAACCCTTCTTGAGGTGAAACTTATGGCGCTACCTAGGCCGTTAATTCTACCGGTTATTAGACGTCTTTCCAGTTGTCTAATTATTGTGTAAGTACCCTAACATTGACCTACTCTTTTCCAATCATAGATCTAGGGTAGTTTGGATTTCTCAATTTGACTTGATAGACTAATAAACCGACGGGGCAACTAAGGCACGACCTTTTCCAAGGACTGTCTAAAGCAATTCGTCGGGTAAGACCTATCAATAGCCGCGCACCTTCCAGCTATAAGGACTAGTAGAACACTAAAATCTAGCAAATCACTAACAATTACTTCTAGGGAATAATTACGCAATTTCACCCTAAAGAGTTAAGATTTATTACGTGATATAGACACTCACCAAAATCCTAAACCCTAGCACGACTCTATTATGTGATAAAGACCGTCACTAAGAATCATATGAAGCAATTGATAACAATAAACCAAATTAAAGTATGCATGCACATCAAATCAATAGACCAAACCTTTTACTAAACATAATCAATCCATAATATTCGTGCAAATAACGAAAAAGGTAAACACTTTATATCAATCCATTCATCAAAGTCTAGGTGGCATAAAAGTTTAGCCGAACATGTTAAATAATGAACACAAATCAAAGATGTCTAAACGAGAATTCATGATAACGAGTTTCGAAAGAAAATCAATAAACAAGGAATTGGAAAACCCGAGGAAGTCTTCAATTCTTCGTCCCGAACTCGTACCACTGATTCGAATGCTTCAAAACCTTCAATTCAGCTCCAAGAATACTCCAAGAATCGCCTATGTTGCTCTCCAATTGTAATTAGGGTTTTAGGTTGAGTTTCTTGAGTTTTTATAGTTAACCCTAATGATTAACGAAGATTCACCATCAGCATACCCCGTCGCGTCGCGCGACGGGTGATGTATTTCGGAGTCGCGTAGCGCGACAACAACAAACATCAGAAATCATTATTTTATTGGTGGCGGGGCGCCACGACAGAGCTCAATCATGCTGGCGTAGCGCGACTGCTCAAAATGGACAGACTGTTGCATAAAATTTCCAGCTTCAACTCTCAAAAACTCCAAAATAATTCTAACTCTTTTATCAACTTGTTCCGGGACTTGGCGTTTCAGCATTATGGCTCGTTTTCACTTAATTTTCAGCAATATTGAGTACCAAGACCTGGAAAACACAATCTGATCAATAGTATGCACATTCTAACTAAAATGGAGCTAAAAATTAATGGAAACTATACAAACTATACACGAATAAAGGATGTATTTTGCAATACATCACTTCTCGAATGGCAGCTTGATCGTGTGTTTCTTCGAGGAGTTGCAAGTTCAACATGGTCTCTTTGTCGTTTGCTTCGGGATCCATGTTTAGTGTTCTTTGAGTCACAACTCCTATTTCAGCTGGAATCACAGCTTCTGATCCGAACACCAAGCAGTAAAGTGTTCTTTTGTGGCTTGTTTTTTCCGTTGTTCGTATGGCCCATAGAACATTTGGCAACTCTTCAAGCCAATTGTTTTCATGCCTTCCCAATTGGGTTTTGATTCCTTCAACAATGCTCCGATTCATCCTTTCAACCTGGCCATTGGATTGTGGGTATGCAACTGAGCTGAACACCTGGGTTATTCTGAATTCCTTGCACCAAGTGCTTAAAGGCTTCTCGGCAAACTGTTTCCCATTATCCGTGACCAACACTCCCGGCAGCCCAAAGCGACAAATGATGTTTTCCCACACAAAATCAATGACTTATTTACCTGAGATTTTTGCAAGTGGGTTGGCTTCAGGCCACTTGGTGAAGTAATCCACTACCACCAATAAAAATTTTACTCCACCTTTGGCCGGTGGGAATGGACCAACAATATCCATTCCCCATTTGTGAAATGACCAAGCTGAAGATATTGGCACAAGATCATGTTTGGGGCTTTTGGGCACTGGTGCATGTATTTGACAAGCTTCACATTTTCTTAGTTGTTCGGTAGTGTCTTGGTGCATGGAAGGCCAGAAATATCCGAGATTCATTAGCTTAGCAACCACCATTCTTGCTCCAAAATGAGCTCCACATATCCCCTCGTGAACCTCTTCGACCAGGTATTGGCTTTGTTCCGGGCCAACACATCTCAGTAATGGTGCAAGGTAACCCTTTTTGTAGAGGATTTCACCTTGCAACACATACTGCCTAGATTTAATTTTGACCCTTTCAGCCTCTGTTTGATCAGCAGGCAACTCACCATTTTTGAGGAACTTTTTAATAGGAGTCATCCAATTGGGGCCTTCTTCGGTGATTACATCTTGAACCTCCAATTCTTAAATCGAGGGAGTTTTAAGCACCTCCATCAATACCTTTTTGGTGAGATGGGCAAAGGTGAGAGAGGCGAGTTTGCTCAAGGCATCAGCTTTCTTATTTTGAGACCTTGGAATTTGCTTGATGGTACATGCTTGAAACGTGTTCATCAATTCTTTAGCCTTTTCTCTATACCTCTTCATGTTGGGCTCCTTTGCAACATAACTGTCGTTGACTTGACTTGACATAAGCAACGAGTCTGTGAAGACTTGAAGCTTTTGAACCTCCATTTCCTTGGGTATTCTCAAGCCGGCTATCAATGCTTCGTATTCAGCTTCATTGTTGGTGGTTTGAAATTTAAGTCGAAGAGCATATGTAAATTCTAACCCTTCAGGGTTGATTAGGATGAGCCAAGCTCCTGACCCTTTAATGCTTGAAGCCCCATCGGTAAAAAGCTTCCAGGCTTCAAGGTCAGAAGGTTCAGCGGTAGTTGTATTAACTGTAGTAATGGCTTACTTTGGGACTTCCACGATGAATTCAGCCAAGACTTGGGCTTTGATAGCTTTTCTTGGAACATAGGTGATTTTGTGTTCACCTAGTTCCACAGCCCATTTGACTAATAGTCTTGAATTTTCTGGTTTTTCAAGCACACTCTTGATAGGTTGGTCGATGACCACTTGTATTGGGTGTGCTTGAAAGTACCTTCGAAGCCTTCTAGCTGTTTGGATTAGGGCTAGAGCAACCTTTTCCAAAGGAGGGTACTTGATCTCTGCTAGTTTTAAAGTTTTACTGAAGAAGTAGACTGGTACCTGGGCTTTGTCTCATTCAATTGTCAAGACCGCACTTATTGCTTCTTTAGTAACTGAGAGATAGACAGAGATTAGTTCTCCTGTTTCCGGGGCTGCAATATCTGGGAGTGAAGCTAAGTGTTGCTTCATTTGGTTGACGGCTTCCTCTGCTTTCTCAGTCCACTTGAATTTTTTCTTGTCAGAACACCCTTTAAGCGTTTGAAAAAGGGTAGAGACTTTTCTGCCAGTTTTGAGGTGAAACGCTTCAAAGCTGCAAGCTTTCCATTTAGACTTTCCACTTCCTTCTTGCTTTGTGGGGACTTGGTTTCAAGAACAGCTTTGACTTTGTTTGGGTTGGCTTTTATACTTTGTTTTCCCACAATATGCCCCAGAAATTTGCCTTCTTTAAACCCAAACGAACATTTCTCAGGGTTGAGTTTCATGTTAACCTTTCTCAGATTCTGGAAAGTTTCTTGTATGTCGTCAAGCATTTGGTATTCTGTTTTGCTTTTGATTACCAGATCGTCGACATATGCTTCCATGTTTCTACCAATTTGACTAGCAAAAGCTTTATCGACCAGGCGTTGGTAGGTTGCACCCGCATTTTTAAGGCCAAAAGGCATCTTTTGATAGCAAAAGATACCTCTATCCGTGTGAAAAGCAGTCTTCCCTCCATCCTTTTCTTTCATAAGGATTTGATGGTAACCCTTGTAGGCATCAAGAAAACACTTGAAAGGGTAACCGGTAAGGGAGTCAACCTTAAGGTCAATTTCCGGTAACGGGTAACAATCTTTGGGGAAAGCCTTGTTCAAATCCTTGAAGTCGATGCACATTCTCTAAGAATTATCGGGTTTTCGAACCATGACTGGATTTGCAACCCAAGATTGATACTTGACTACCCGAAGAATTCCATCTGAGACAAGCTTTTCTACTTCTTGGCATGTTGCCAAGCTACTTTCAGGTGCCAAACTTCGTTTCTTTTGGACAACAGGCTTGACATTAGGCGGTATCCTTAACTCGTGTTCATCAATGCTTCGAGGGATGCCTGTCATGTCCTCCGGGCACCAAGCAAAGACATCGCTATAGTGAACTAGCAACTTTTCAAGGTACGAGGGGGTTTCTTGAGAAAGCTTGGATTAACTCTTATCCTTTGTTCAGGATATTTGGGATTTATGATCAGCCCTTGCTTGTCGTCTTCATTTTTTGAACTTTATCCTTCAACCATGTAAGCTTCATGAGTGGGTTGAAGGGTTGCAATCCCTCTCTCGGTAGGGAACTTTACGGTGCCATGACCAACTGAGACAGCCATACAGAATGCACACTGTCCTGGCTTTCCTATGATGACATCTGTGACAACCCGCATAAATCCAGGTATCCATACAATAAATTAATATTAATTAATGCTTAATGACTGTGTTGGATTATACATACCTGCTTTCTGATTACTGCATCATACTTATGTGTGCATCACATATTACATAATGTCACCTTATTATCACATCCAAACTTTATTGACATACATGATGCACAAAGCACAGATAGCACAGTTAACGGATAAAGCAGGAATATGCTGACGGGGTTCAGTACATAGACAGACAGTGTTTTGAGACCCAGTATGGGCCAGGGACAGGGTACTACACTAGTATGGTATGTAAGGAAGTAAGGACCATAAAACTGCATCATTAGGTGATAGATAAAGTGCCGGAAAGTGCCTAAAATCCACTTAAAGTGCAGAATTCTGCATTTTTCAGCAAAATTCAGCTTTTTAACAAGCTAGTTATGTGCAAAAATTTGACTAAATGGTCCTGAATGCTTTCCTAACTGTCGGGAATTAAAAGTGTCACAAAAAGTAACATAAAGATCATTAAAGGAATAGCTTGACACTTTAACGAACCGGTATCTAACCGAACAACCGGACACTACCCAAAACACCAAAATTATACTAGAAACATTGTTTAATTATTTTTGAGCTAGTCATGATCCCCGAACACCTTAACACCCACTAAAATATCTAGTAACTAACTAAACTAACTATACATTTGATTTTGAACTAGTAAGTAACCAACTAGTTACAAGTTACACTTGGACCCCCTTCCCCTAGGCTAGGCATCGGCCATACCACCACCATACCCTCAAAGATTTGATTTCTTATTTTATTAGATCCTTGCTTGATCTTATGAACAAAATATTGAGAGGTATGGCTATAAGTAAGGTATGAATATTCAAGAGATTATCACACTTCACAACACCACACACTTCATCTCTCTCTTACTCTCTCCCTCTCCTCTCGGCCTAGCTTAGTGCCGCCACCACCACCACCTTACATCCATCATCCACTCATTCCGTATACTCTCAAGGTTGTAAGAAGGTGTCTTGTGAAGCTTGGTGCTCTTGAATCTTGAAGAACCTCCATCAATTGCTCTTATCCATCACTTTTCATCATCTTCTTCATCAAGTGTTCTTCCCTAGCTTAGAGCTAGTAGTAAGACTCTCACAACCCTTTGTTACTTCTAATTTTAGTTTGTTGAAAAATGTGTTATGTTATAAATCACAAGAACCGTAAAAGACATAATCTTGAATCATGAACACAAAGCTTACATATGATGAAATCTTGTTGAAATAATGTTGTTTAGAGTATGTATGATACTTGCTTGATTACTTGAGATTATGATGTTGATCATCATAAGGAGCTTGCTAGATTGTGATTTATCACATGATCTAGAAAGTTAGAGGATGATTATGTGCTAACACAAGAAGATCATCCTCATGCATGAGCATGAACTTGAATGATAAGATGATTTCTTGAAAAACAATGAACAAAGTAAGCTAGTAATCTTATGAATCTAAGATTTATGAATGGTATTTCGAAAGAACCGAGTTCAAAATATGATTTTTAGAAAATAGTGGTTCATACTTGAACAAACACTATTTTTAGAGATAAGACAAGTGTATAAACATTTATGAAACAAAAAGACCTCACAAAGAAACGTTTTTGTAAAATGTGTTTACAAGTTGTAAACACCCAGATTCTTTAAGAATGAGATTTTTAAAGAAAGGAACACACTTTAGAGGATAATTAACTCCACTAAATATGCTACCAAGTTACTACAAGTTTTTACGAAAACTCAAGTTCATGATCTCTATATAGATAGTTTGTTTTTGCACTTGGTAAGTATAATCTTGTTTGGGGTTGATTGTTGATTATTGTGTGTTGATTTTGAAAAGAAAATGATATGCTTTAATAGCATGGACACCTCCATTTTCAAAGGAAACTATGTGTAGGATCGTTTTCAGACCCAAATGATTCGATCAGAAGAATACCTCACCAATACAAAAGGCGGAAACAGATGTATTGATGTTATTTCAGCTGGAATACATGAGAAATCACTTTAAACTGTCTTTTGATTGATATTAGATCATTTACAGAGCTGTAGACACTTCGACAGAGCTTCGCCGTCGTAACTAATTTCGTTACAAATGAACCAGGCACAATAGGTATTTATAGGCTCCTAATTCCGCATGAACAGGTACAAGCGGAACTTAATTCCGTGCGGAATTAACCCAAACGAGATTATAATTCAAGCGGAATTAAGGTTCTAAGCGGAATCACCTAATTTCGTTTGAAAGACCAAAGTGTCATTTCAAGCGGAATTACCTATAAATCCATTTCTCGTTTTGCGTGCTCTGATCTAACTATTACAATACAAGACTCGATACAAGATGAAGTCGACAGACGTATGCACCAACAGACTCCCCCTCGGATGTTGACGAGTCTTTAGTGTCGAGTCTTCGGTTGTCAAACCTTCAGTCTTTATCAGTCTGCTCGCTCTCTTCAAAGATTCTCCATTGTAAGCATCCTCTATCATTCTTTTCAATCTTGACTTTCTACATCTTCAATCTCCCTCTCGATGTCTTCAGACTCCCCCTTTCAATGTGCTGGGATCGTAGTCTGGAATTCACCATCTTCAGGTCTTAAAATCGTAACCTGGCTAACAATCTGCTCAGGTATCGGAACCTGACTTTTCCTGCACAATCTCTACCATTCACATAAGTGTCTCAAAGTTTAAAGATTAAAATTTAGAAACCACTTGCAGGAATCATTCAAAATGATTTGATCTCAACCACTTGTAAAAATACAATCATTTTCACACATTCTTTTCCAAACATGTTCTTCATATTTAGCACTTGGAATTTTGAACATCAACTTTTCAACATCAGTTGTCGAAAATATTTTCGGTTTTTTCAAAATTTTATGCTAAAACACACTAAAATCTTTTTGGATTTTTGAATAAAAAGAAATGTAGTAAAGAAATATATACAAACAATATTTTTGTGAGTTTGTGTAAGAGGATCATATCAGTTTTTGAGACAAATCACTAACACCGTTAAGCTTTAGACATTTTAAGTTCTAAACAATTCACCTAGATTGTCAGTATACTGGTCCTCTTAAATTTTCACACAAAGTTCAACTGTTTCGAGATACGAGATTAGTATTTTAAGCACTTAAACTTATTCGCGTGTCCCACTACTTGAATATACTCTCGTATCCAGATCCCAATATTCAGTCTTACAGGCGAGTATACCTAGATGATATCTGTAAAGGGTTAGATGCGAAACCGTGAGAGCTCAGGTCAGAACTTCCGTTCAGCAAAGAGATGACGGCTCGTCTTTTGGTGTGTTCCCTTTAGAGAATCTTTTCTTCAACAACAAATGATTAGCAATTTTCAATGTTTCATCATTTTTATGCTGAGGGTGATGCTTTTATTTCAAGCAAGTGAAAAGTATTATACGGGGACTAGGCCATTGCTTCCGCAAAATCAGAAGTCCCGGGATAATACCCCAGATATCACTGAGTATAAAGACCTAGTATCTCAGAAAGAGGGACCTTTCAAACAAGATTTCGGGGGTTACCCATATATCCAAGAAATGTTCCCCACGATATAAGCAAGTGTGAAATTTAAGTTTATATCTCGAAAACAATTTACTAAATGTGTAAAAACCTACTGACGTATCCGTAGTGAGATTGTTTATAACATTTTTGACTTTCCATTTCTTTAGCGTGTTGTGATAGTCTACTGATGTACTATCATTTCCTTTTTTTCACAACAAAACTCTTTTTTGAATTTTTTGATGTTTTTGGCTTTTTCAAATTTTCTAATGTTTTTGGATTTTCTGAAATTCTTACTCCCCCTAAAATTCAAAAACATTTAAAGAAACTTGAAAACAAACTGTACAAGTAAAATGACAACTTGATGTGAATCGCTTCAATTTTCCATCCACTTGGCATAAACAATCAGAACTCCCCCTCTCAACAAACTATTTTCCCATTATGATTTCAAAACATTTAAGTTTGTTTTAATCAAAATGGTTTTTCCAAAAAATTAGTTTTGTTGATTTTACCACTTGTAGGAAATGGGGATTCATTCATCACTTTGTTTTTCAATCTTTTGAATGATAGTTAAATCAAGTTCAACTTGATGACCTTGATTAACCACTTGTAAAGATAACTACCAACTACTTGCAAGTAAAACTTCTCTTTCAACCACGAGTCGGTTTGCTTACCAACACTTACCACTTGTAGGTTGAAATCTCAGAATGCCGATTCCTACTCCACACTACCAACCTGGGAGTTCTGGCAAGTCCTACTTATCCAATTTTAAAAACATTTTTCAATAAAGATGCCGATTGATGCTCCACGATTATCAACTTGGGAGCTCCGGAAAGTCATGTTTTTATTCTTTGAAAAATATTGACACCCAGGCCTGACCATCCTTGGGTGTAACTACCTCTTCTTCACTGTTACTTTCAACAGAATTGTGAACTTTCTTTTTGGAAGCATAGAATTCTTTCACTCCTTTGGCTTTACCATTGATCATTTTTCCAAAAATGTGTTTCACATTTCCGTTGAAAGTCTTTTTAAAATTTTCAGCCTTTAGTGGTGGAAAGTTTTCATCATCCACAGCCGGGACAGATTTCTCACCTTTAACAACAATCTGTGGCTCCTCTGACTTTGTGGAGTCAGATTCATTGTCAGTAGATAGCTCCTCTGATTTAGATAAATCAAATTCATCGCTAGAACTACTTCCTGAACCCTTAACCACCCATTTTAGGTTTTTCATATTTTCTTTTCTTTTCAAAACATTTCTTGAACATTCACCAACCTCAAATGTTGAATTTTCAAAACCTGTAAATTTTCTGGTTGAAAGTTCTGTTTTTTCAACAATCTTTTCTTTCATTTTACCAGAGACTCCCTGTTTTTTCTGTATCGCCTTTGAACAATTCCTGGCAATATGACCAACTGTTTTACATTGAAAACAGGTTCTTGTCTTTATCTTCTTCTGAACAATACTTTTCTTCATTTCTTCTTGCTTCTTCGCAAGGAATTCTTTGTTCGTCTGCTTCCAAAATGAACTCTTTTCTTCTCTCTCAGCATAAGTTCCTGAAACAAATACAGTTTTTGGTTTATAAGTTTTCTCATTTTTATAGATTTTCGGTGGAATAAAACCTAATCCCTTCTTTTTGAAGTTACTATTATGATTTGGTTTTTTTGAAAACCATAACCACAATTATAACCCATTTTCTTGTTTATCTTTTGGTTAATTCTTGAGGTGTAAGGTCTTGGTTTTTCATAAAGATTTTCATCTTTTATTTCAGAAATATTAATTTCTGTTAGTTTGAAAACCCTTTTTATCATTTCTGGTTTAACACCTCTTATTGGAAAGCCTCATCAGAATATAATTTGTCAGAATCTTTCAAAGTATATGCTACTTTGATCGGTTCGTCATTCAAATTAGATTTTTATAACAAGAACTCTTTATTATAAACCCGTTTTCCCTGTTTGACTTTTTGACTTGATGTGTCGGACTTTGACTTTGACTCTGATTTTGACTCCGACATTGACTCCTCTGTTTCATCCTTATCCAACACCTGATCGACCACCTTTTTTATTAACTCGGACTCATGATCAGTATCGGACGATGTGAAAGTGACATCTATAAGATCTGGCAAATTGTCTGTAGACTCAGACTCCCACTGTAAATTGGTTGCCTTTTTGACTCTTTCTAAATTAGCATTTCGTGGAGAATATGCATTTTCAACAGGAGGCGGACATTTGTTATAAACCACACTTGGTTTCTTACCAGATGTCTTCACTTCATCATCTTCTTTTGTTTCAAACTTCTTCTCTTCCAAAGTCTTCTTTTCTTCAAACGTCTTCATTCCTTCCACTATGGGATAAATCCTGTCAACAACAAAAGTAGAACATGAGTAACTTTTTAATAATCTGTCAACTCTCTTAGTTTCAATTCTCTGAGTTTCTAGTTTCAACTCTAGCTCAGCACACTTTTCAGTGTAATAGTTGACATTGTAAGCCGCCTCATGTATGCTCCTTTAAGTGTATTCATTGCTACAGCTTGTTCACTGCTTGATTCGTTGTATTTATTCATCTCTTTGTTCAACACATCATATATTCTTTCAGTCTTTTTATGTTGTGTAGCAGTTCATTGTTTTGCTTTATCAGAGATTCACAGTTCATGCATTTCTCAAAAACCTTCACATCATCATCATCTGTTTTAATTTCAAATTCTGGAACTTCTTTGACAACTCTCACTTGAACTTCTTTTTCAATTTTTTTCTTTTTCTCAGCTTCTTCTTTTTTCTTTTCTTCCTCTTCTTCATATTTCTTCCTTTTCTCAGCTTCAGCTTGTTCAAGTTTTCTGTATTTTTCTGCCCAATATTCATCAGTATAGTCATTAATAACCTGAGCAACAACAGCTTTAGCTTTTAAAATCTCTTTGTCTGGACAAAACTTCTCCCAGCTAAAGTTTTCCCAGCTAAAACCTTCCGGTAATTTCTCATCATCTTGATTTATCAGACACGCTTTATTATCAGCTGGAATATATTTATCCCAATTGAAATCATTTGATAAACTTCCATCATTCTTATTGACCAGACACGCTCTTTTTGAATCTTCAATTTCTTTTCTACCATAACCTATTTGTGGCATTTGTTGTTGATATGGTTGTTGAGTAACTTGATGATATATCGGTTTTCGATAGTAGTCATTGTTTCCAAAGGGGTTTTGAGCTCCACTGGCTTCACGATTTGTGCACTCCCTCTTGAAATGCCCCCTTTTCCCTGCAACGAAAACAAGTGACTTTAGATTTATCAAATCCTAAAGTTGAAACATTTGCTTCACGGAAATCATCTCTACCTGTAATTTGTTTAAACTTTTCGGCTCTTCTCAACACGCTCGCCATGCACCACTTTATATCCATCAGCTCCATCTCCTTAGCATCAACTTGATCGTAATCCTCTTTTGTAAGCATTCGAATCCCGATCCTCCCTGCAACTAAACTACCATAGGATTCAAGCACAGTTACCAACAAAGACATATGGCTTTTAGCAACTTCCTTAGAGTAATTCTGATCATTCTCAAGATTTAAAGCAATGTTGCATTGAAGAACTTTGCAACTCTTTGTTGTAGAAAAATGCGGATCAAATGTTGGGAATGAAGTAAATCCAGTTTTGCTGCTTGATCCCTGAGATGGACTTTCAGAAGAACTTTTCGCATTGAAAGTAGTCTCAAATTTTGGAGAAAAGTTAGTTTTGTCACTAACACCACCTTTGAAGTACAACCAAATGTCTTGTTCTCCATCGTAGTTCTTCATTCTAGCAATCTTTCTTTGTTCCATCTCTTGAGCTTCAAGATGTTTAATAAAACCACTCAGGGTTAGATCTTTATATTCCTTTTTATTATTCCTCAACATCATCAGATACGTTCCCCAAACATCATGTGGTAACGCATCAGCCAGCTTCTCAATCAATTCATCTTTATCTTTGTTGATGCCCAATCTAGTCATGTTTTTCACCAAGTTGCAATATCTTTTAATGATCTGCTTGGTGTTCTCCGTTCTCAAACCATGAAATAAATCAAATTCTTTCTTCATGAGTGACTTTTTGTTCTTGAGCATATCATCACTACCAAGAAACTTTGCTTCTAATTCTGTCCAAATCGAATGTGCACTTCTGTTGTGTTGAAGTAGAATCAATATGTCCACTTTAATCGCTTGCTGTAACAAACTAATCATTAATTTCTCATCTTTGTACTTCTTTTTCTCATCAGCACTTAATTCTCTAATTGGTATTTTCTCATCATTGTTCTAGAGTGGTCTTTCATATTGAAATTCAGTATGTTCCCACGCATCTAAGTGATATGCTTCAACCCAGTTAGCAAAACGTTCGGACCAACCATTAAAATCATCAATATCCATAAGTTTAGGTGGTTTTTGTGTTGTCCCTGTCTCATTTTCAAGCATCATACTTTGAGTAATAGTCATTGGACTAGCAAAGGCATTATAAAACTCGTTTTCCATGTTTCGGTTTTTCAAAGGTTCACAAACAATCAGTTTCAAACGAAATTTCACTTCACACGGAATAACCCTTCAAACGGAAAACCTCTTCTCAAGCGAAATTACACTCTCAAACGGAATTACCCTGAAGTTTCACACGAAATTACACTCTCACACGGAATTACCCTTGATGCGGAAACACTTTCAAACGAAATTAGTAATTTCGTTCGAAATGGTCAAACGGAATTTAATTCCGTGTGGAATTAAACTTGCTACCAAACGAAATTAGGCTCCTTTGAAACGAAATATAATTCCGTATGAGGTTTTCACACGGAATTACAGACTCAAACGAAATTAACAGCTAATTACGTGCAAAATTACAACAATGTTCGAACGAAATACTATCAACTTTTCAAATGGAATTAAATTTTCGAACTGATATAGGCCGAATTTATGTCTGAAACTCTCAAGGGTTTGTTAAAACACTGTTACGCACACTATATTTGAAAATTAAGCCATTTTAACCGTGAATTCAAGCATAATTGAGAAAAGAAGGTGTAGAAATCAGAAATCGCAGCTGAAATGGTAAGAACTCTTCCTCCTGAGCTCTGATACCACTTGTAGGATCGTTTTCAGACCCAAACGAGTCGATCAGAAGAGTACCTCACCAATACAAAAGGCGGAAACAGATGTATTGATGTTATTTCAGGTGGAATATACGAGAAATCACTTTAAACTGTCTTTTGATTGATATTAGATCGTTTACGGAGCTGTAGACACTTCGACAGAGCTTCGCCGCCGGAACTAATTTCGTTACAAATGAACCAGGCACAACAGGTATTTATAGGCTCCTAATTCCGAATGAACAGGTACAAGCGGAACTTAATTCCGCGCAGAATTAACCCAAACGAGACTATAATTCAAGCGGAATTAAGGTTCTAAGCGGAATCACCTAATTTCGTTTGAAATGACCAAAGTGTCATTTCAAGCGGAATTACCTATAAATCCATTTCTCGTTTTGCGTGCCCTGATATAACTATTATAATACAAGACTCGATACAAGACGAAGTCGACAGACGTATGCACCAACACTATGGCAAAATTTTCTAAAAATACAAACACTTAGAAAATATTTTCTAAACAAGTACTTACAAGTATGTCTTAAACTATATTCTTCAATATAAACTTTGCCATGATTTTTGTAACAAAAATACAAATATTGGAGGTTGGTTTTTATAAATAAAAATGGGTAAATATATATATTTAGAATATATATACATATTAAGACACTTGTGTGATTATTTGTATACTTGGTGAAATGGTTATATTATTTTAGGGTAAGTTAATATGACTTAACAAAGTACCGCGAAATTAACTATCCAAAACAATACCGTTACAAATATATCTTTGGTAAATATTATTTTGGATACAAGAAAGGAAAATATGATTTTTGTAAATATTTCAAAGTTATATCATACTTTGACAAAAGGGAAAATATTATTTTTTGGAGAAGTTAAAATATATTTTCTTAGTATATTTAGAAGATATATGATTTTTGGGAAAAATATATATTTTCTGGACAATATATTATTTCGGAAATTACAAATACAATAATATGAAAATACATGTATAAGATACCCCCATCCTTGGGAAGGAATCACGAAAATAAAACACTTGAGAAGTATTGTTACGAAAATGTGGTTTAAACAATTATTCCAAAACTAAATATAATTCGAGGTTAAAATAATTATTATTTTGACAAATAATTGTACAACTTGGAATAACATTAGAAACGTAACTCCAAAACGTTAATACTAAGCAAAGGCACGACCCGTTCGTCTAATAGACGTTAGTACACTGTAGGTAGTCGTGTTCGTTGAGGAGATTTGGGTTACGATTCTGAAGACGCATTACTGTGAGTTCATATCCCCCTTTTCTTTAAACTGTTTTGTTTATTTACTTCGGGGGTGAAGTACATGTTACAAAGGATTATTTACAATACAATTGGTATGGTTGGCCTAGGAAAGAACCATAGATCATGTGATTGGGTAGGCGTATACTTGAGGCCATCAATCCTCTTGTAGGACCGAGGGGCATGAGTGATAGATCTATTTGGGTGTAGCGAGCTCACACCCATGAGGCCAGGGTGGCCCATAGTGGTGACTATGTCTTCCAGCCGGAAGCCCGGTACAAATTTGCTAGGTTTGAGTCTTCCTACACCGTCACACATATCAGTGGCCTTGCAAACCATTGGTGATCTTTTCCTTGTTTGCTATCATACCAGGACATTCATACTTACACTATTTACAAAGTTTATACATACTTACGAACACATGAACTCGCTCAACTTTTGTTGATATTTTTAAACTACATGTATTTCAGGGAACTAAGTGGATCTGGCAGGTGTGTGCATGTGTTTCAAGCTGCATTTAAATAAAAGATGTCATCCGTAGAGTTTAGGGGATGTATCCTACTCCTGGACGGGATACATGTTTCTAAACTCAAGTTTTATTTAAAGTCTTTTGTGGAGTCTTTATGAACTCAGTTAGACATGTCATGGTTTGTAACTTAATTTGGTGTCGATTTTTTCAGACAAGTTTGTGTGGTATTTTCAAACTGAACTTTTATGGATGAATATCTTTTGGGTTTTTATCATATAGCGTTGTTATGATTTGCTATGGTATTAAGAAGTCACACCAATAAACCACGCTTCCGCAAAAGTCAGGGTGTGACAGCTTGGTATCAGAGCTTCGATCGTAGCAAACTAGGATTCCTTCTCGAGTCTAGACTACGATCATTAGGGCTCTCACAAAAACGTTTTCACAAACATGTTTACCTTGCATACATAAAATGTCCAGATCCAGGGAAACAAACATTTTACAAACAAAAGGCACAAAACACATTTCAAGGTTATGTTTATAATTCAGTCTTAGAGACTGGGGAGGTTCAGTCTTAGAGACTGGGGAGGTTCAATCATAGAGACTGGAGAGGTTTAGTCTTAGAGACTGGGAAAAATTGAGTCTTAAAGACTGGGTGGTCAGTTTGGGAAACTGGGAGGATAGTCTAAGAGACTAAGTAGTTCAGTCTGAGAGGCTGAGTGGGATAGTCTGGGAAGACTAGGATGAATACATGCTTACATTGTTCTGACTTACATGCTTATTTGATGATTATTGATATATGTGCATATGTGTGATTGTTTTGTCACAGAAACCATGTCCTCTTCTGATAGCGAAGTATCAGATACCATAGACCCTATGGCCATAGTTTCAGATGACGAGATGGCCACAGACCCTAAGGTTTTCACTTCAGACACTACGAGCAGCGATGATGATACCTTTCAGCCTTTCGCTTTACCAGATTTTGGAGATGATATACCACTAGCTAATGGTCTTCCTGACGGGGATCTACTTCTTGTTCCAATCCATGCTCCTTTTCCTCTTGCTGCATTTCCTCTTGAGGATCTGCCTCTCGACGCTATGTCTGATGACGACATCGATCTTTTTATTGAGGGTCCCCGTGAGGGTACCCAGGATGAGGGGGCTCCAGTCGATGATGCCTTTGTCGTTCCACTTGTCGAGATTCCTGTTGACGATGATGTTGTTATCCCTCTTGTTGAGATTCCAGTCACTGATGACATTGTTGTTCTGTTTGTCGAGGTTCCTGTCGTAGAGATCTTATCTGACCATTCTGGTCCCGATTCATTTGAGTCTGTGTCATCTACTACCTACACGCACGGGGCGTGCAGCATTATCCCACTGACATTGATTCTGACACCGCTATGTCTGCTGCACCTGTCCCTCCGCAGTACTTCGAGTTCGACGATGAGTTTGACCCTGTCTTTCCACACGACTTTGACCCTGACCATGAGATTGAGTTTGTCTCTGACGAGCAGCCTTTTGAGGCACCTGTCATTCCTGGCGAGTAGCTCTTTGATATACCCGCTGATTTAAAGCTTGCCCCGGCTGACCCCGAGCCTGAGATTGCACCAGAGCCTATGCCTGCTCACGATCCCTTACCTGAGCATGATCCTGCCCCCGTTGACATTCCAGTTGTTGCACCACCTTTGCCTAACCTGATCCCTGTACTTGTTGATCGTGCTCCTTTTTCTACCCATATAGATCCCAGATATGCACACACCCGCAATGGGTGGATCGAGGATGACGACGACTATCCTCCTTTTGTTAGACCTGTCACTCCCCCACCTGCACCTGTGCATACACTCATTGATGTCGCCCCGTTTCACCCACATGTATCTGACATTCATCGCACTGATATACCGGTCACGTTTCTACAGGAGATTCCTCCTCCCCGTCTCGGGGAAGGTCCATCGAGTCAGCCGTCTGGTCATATACCTCCTGTGTCAGTAGCCGATCATTTCGTGCCATAGTTTACACACACTGCTCCTTCTTCTACACCCACGAGCGAGCCAATGATTTGGTTTTCGCCCAACGTGATGCCTATTTCTGATCCATACCATCCCTTCCACATTGGATACTCGAGGGATGATCTGCTTTTGTCCTTGCAGCTCCAGCAGGAGATGCTGTGTAGGAGAGTCATGGAGTTAGAGAGGATCCCGCGTCCTCCACCTTGCACTTGTTAGTCACCGTTCGCGACTCCCCCTGCTCCACTCCTACCATACTCAGATTCTGACTTCCGTTTTCTTACTTTGGAGCAGCAGGTTAGCTACCTGTTGTGTATCGTTCATGCCCTCGAGGAGGATTTAGCGCATTTACGCAGGTTGCTTTTCGTTCCTCCACCTCCTCCTCCACCATCAGCTTAGAGGTTTTTGGTTTTATGCAGATAGCATACTTTTAACGAGAGTGCAGCTATTGAGCCAGATTGCACAGCCTTTTGAAGACCACACTTTGACTTTTGACTTTTAATTATTGTAGTTGGTAGACAATTTGGACAGGGGTGATGTGTAAAACTGTACTTGTGGTCTTTATATATGAAAGCTCAATCGCAACATTCTCATAATATACGTTGTTAAATTACTTGTTTGTGTTATGACATGGGATGTTATGTATTTACTTGTGTTGATGAATGTTATTACATACGCGTACTACATACTTATATGCATAAGACCTGACCTATACAATCCTCTTATAGAAGATGCCTCCACGAAGAGAAACTTGATTGCCCACTACTGAGGCCGAGTTACAAGAACGAATTTCACGGGCAATAGCAGATTACGAGGCCTCACGCGCTGAAACTAGCGGGGGTACCTCGAGGAACAACCCACCTCATGGTAATGTTTAAGTCGCTTGAGACACATTACGTTACTTCTGGATATTCCATGTGCGTTTGCTAATGCTTTCTGTGAATGACGTTACTTGTACAGGCTGTACCTATAAACAATTTTTAGACTGTAAACCGTTGAATTTCGACGACACCGGGGGTGCTGTGGCTTTTGTTCGATGGACGGAGAAGACTGATTCAGTGATAAGAATGAGCAAATGCGCACCAGAACAACAAGTCACCTACATCTCCGGATTGTTCATAGATGGAGCACTTTCGTGGTGGAATCTCCAAGTCCAAACTCTAGGAGAGGCAGCAGCATACGCTTTGACTTGGAATGAAATGAAAGAGCTCATGCGAAAGAAATACTGCTCCAGGGCTGAGATCCAAAAGTTAGAAACTGAATTCTGGAACCTCAAGATGGACGGCCCGAAGATCGCAGAATATGTGCAGAGATTTCACGATCTATCTCACGTGGTACCACACATGGTTAGTCCGGAATTCAAGCGCGTTGAGCATTTCATTTGGGGGTTGGTGTGACACTTGTGTCACTGTGACCATCAAACAGATACCAAACCAATGAAATATTGTGTTTCATACTTGGTATATGTATAAATATGTGTATCGTTTGCACATATTAATTCTTGTTCGATTTCGGGCTTTAAATCGCTTTCTGGAAGGTTATACGCGATCTGATGCGTAAATAAAACCAGTTTAATGCAACAAACACTCTGGAAAAGTGAAATAGGCTTAACATACCTTAAATAACCTTTACGTAACTTAGAAATAAGTTTTGGAAGGTTTGGAATGCCGAAATCAAGTTTATTCACTTACAGGGACTAAATTCGAAAAACTGCGATAGTATGTCAAATTGTACTGTAACAGACCCTCCGGAACATGATCATAAGGTAAACACACCCTAAATATCCTTTACATAGCTTAGAAATAGGCTTTGAGGGGTTCGGTGTGCTAAAATAAACTTTATGCTCATTCAGGGACTAAAAGTGTCAAAAAGTGCATAAGTTTGCATTTTCGGGCGTAACTTACGTTCTGATTACATCCAGACATCTGAAAATTTATGAAAGCATTAAAATATTTTATTTTAGTGTTTGGCATAAGAAAAATCCATTCGTCGCG
This sequence comes from Helianthus annuus, assembly GCF_002127325.2. Taxonomy (NCBI): domain Eukaryota; kingdom Viridiplantae; phylum Streptophyta; class Magnoliopsida; order Asterales; family Asteraceae; genus Helianthus; species Helianthus annuus. Next base: position 77,166,794 of record NC_035440.2, on the reverse strand, counting down.
CAATTTGGATCGTTTTTCGCGCTTATGCGTATTCCGTCGTAATTAACCGAACAACGCAACCGTACGACCAAACGAACCGACATTCGAGATATTTTTGAGCACATTTAAAGTTCTCTATACTTTAACTTCATTTTAGAGCTTTGAAATGGGGTTAACGGGGCTTAAACGTGTCAAAAATGCATCAAATACCAAGTTTTGGGCTGCAGGGACCAAAACTGCCAATTTTGAAAGTTGCTGACCTGCAAGGTCCTTACGGTCCGTATGAACCTCTGCTTACGGTCCGTAAGCATGTCCCAGATCAGCAGAATTGGTTTCTAGCTTGTTCCAGCTGTTCCACACCTTTGCTAATGGTTTTTGATCGATCTATGGGCTATTTTTGATGGTTTTTAAGTGCCCATGGTATCCAAATACCATGTGCCCACTTGTACGGCTTAGATCGAAGCTCAATCTTCGAGAAACGATCTTAATCGCTCTTGAATTCCTATAAATACCCACCCTCATTCATTCCCCCAACTCACACTTGATCTGATTTTGGCTCTCTAAGTTGAATTTTATGCTTCATACCTGAGAGTAAATCGAATCAAGAGCTTGCGGGGACCTTCTGTAAGTGTTCTTTCGTTCTTTTCATTTGTTTCTATCGTTAAAGTCAAACTGTATTTGACTTTCTGCTTTGACCAGTTTATGGTCAGTGCGAAGTTCGTTTGAACTTCATAACGTGAGCGTAATCACGATGGTTATAGTCCCTAGTGACTATACCTATTGATTACCACGTTATCTAGGCTCAGTGACGAGTCGTAGTTTCGGCCAAAATGCGTGCTCTCGCGTATTTTGTAACCAAACTACTCTAGGGTATCAAAACTTGTTTTCTAACTTAACTAAACATGTTTTAGTTTAGTGCTTGTGTATAGTCGTAAGATAAGCGGACTAAACACCCGCTTAGACTTTTGAACTAGACCCGTTTGGTCGATCTTTAGGATCCGACCAAACATATTATGTGACCATAGTTGTATAGAGAATAACCTTCCGAGGTTATACCTTATGGTCACGAGGTTTAGTTAGTTGTATGATAGGTAGTTTATATGCCTTAGGTAAATTACCAAAATGCCCTTTTTATGCCTAAATTCATTTTAAGCATATATAACTTAATTTTTGACATCTAAACTGATTAAGCAACATTATTAGACATGTTAAGGCATATAATACTTGTCATAGGGCTAGTTAGGCGGTCCGAACGCGTTTTACGCGAACGACGCGTTAAAGTAGCATAAGCTACCTAAACGAGTCGTAATGGGTCGTAAGCACTTAGGTTAGGTTTCATTTTAGTATGAAGGCTTTGTTAAACCATATTATATGAGTTCCAATGCTCATTTGGTTTACGAAACCTCATTCTATCTGATCTCCCAATTTAGGTCCGGTTATTTACATAGTTACCTATATTAGGTGTCGTTTGATTTCCGTGATCCCTCTAGCTTTGCTTGGTTGTTGTTCAAGACTTCTAAGCACCCTCAAGTGAGTACATTTTCCCCTCTTTTACCGTTTGTTTTTTAAATAAGCTTTGCTTGGTTGTTGTTCAAGACACTCATACAAAACCTATGTACTCGCCGACATTTTTATGCTGACGTATTTTCACATGTGTTTCAGGTACAATAGTTGATGATATTTGATGATGATATTGGTGTATGCTCACATAGGAATGGACGAGGCCTTAGTGACTTAATAATAATGAAAGACTATTTGTTTATGTTTTGTTGATGTAATGTAATACATTTGATTTAATAAAACGAAATTATTTATTCCATGGTTGTGAAACAATGATTCTGTTACAACACTCCACGATGTTTCCGCCACGTTTTGTTGTTTTACGTGGTCGGGGTGTGACAGAAAAGTTGGTATCAGAGCCAATGGTTATAGGGAATTAGGTTATTAGTACTGCTTTGACCTAGACTATAACCTTCCTAGGACTAACACAAGTTATCTTGTGTTTAGATTTTAAAACAATACCGTCACTTGTCCTTAAGTGAAAACCACAATAAGAACATAAATTTGAATCTGCTTTGAAAACTAATCATCTGTTCTAGGATGATTTATCATAAGGTTTTGAACCTTCGAAGTTTTCAAAATCTCGTTAGAGTTTGGGTCTAAATAATGTGAACACGTGCAAACTGGAAGGGTGGGTGCATGTACCCTGAGTTTTATGTTTAAGGCTAGAGTGTTTGTACAAATCCGTAGTATCGGACCAGTCACTCTTACCTGGGAACTCTTGGGGTGGGTGTCCACTTATAGGCGAGCATGTCTTCACGATACATCATGAGGACCTATTTACTTTGATTCAGCTAAGCCATCAAAGTTTTCTGGGTTTCAAGGAGCGACTGCACTTCTTCAATGGTTCGAGAGTCTAGAGAGCACCTTCAGACATGTTCAATGCCCAAACGAGCGAAAGGTAGACTTCGCTTCTAGTGTCTTTGAGAAGCGAGCTTTGACATGGTGGAATGGTGTGATGAGAGATAGGGGTGCCGATGTGGCACTGGCTTAAACATGGGAAGAGCTTCGAGCTCTGATGATGAAGGAATTATGTCCTCGTCACGAGATCAGGGCCTTGGAAAGAGAATTTGACGATCTTAAGCAAGATAGCGGTGAGCATCGAGCCTACACGGATCGTTATGAGGAGTTAAGTCTGTTATGCCCAAATATGGTCACGTCTTTGGATAAGGCAATCGAAAAGTACAACGATGGCCTCCCTGACTCAGTACAAGACATTATGACTGGTAGTAATCCCACTACAGTTAGACAAGCCATTGAGCTATCCGCTACCTTGACTGAATCTCAGATCAGGAAAGGTAAACTTTTTTGAAAAAGTGACAAGAAACCGTTCGAGGAATCAAAACCCAAGGAGGAACAGACTGGATCCCCTAAGAAGTCAAAGAAGTGAAAGGCTTCTCAGAACTTCGCCGTGGTCGCTTACAATGATCAAGCCGTCCTCAACCAACCAGCTCAACCCCCTGCTAGGAAGCCCTACAACGGAACTGCACCCTTGTGCAACTAATGTAGCCTCCAACATCATGCCAATGTAAAGTGCCGCAAATGCCAAACTTGTGGACTCATAGGCCATACAGCCAGAGTTTTCCCAGCTCTAGTGTGATAGCAGCTTCATTATATGATGTACCAGTAGGCAAAAGCATGAAATAATCAACTTACCAATGTGATACAAACATAAATGAACTGAATATCAGTGGGGAACACATCAGCGGTGTATGGTTTAATGACCTTAAATCTTGCGTTGATAGATTGCCAAAATCTGAGATTTGGGGTCTTTGTACTGTTATTTCATCCGGGGATATCAGGGGTGTCCTTCTGCTGCATCCAGATACATGCTGACCTAGACACACCCAGGATATCTTAAAAGAGCTAAAAATGCCAAAACCTTGAAAATGAAGAAGCTCTCATAGAGAGTCATTCAAAAAGTGTAAAATGCATAATTCGTACCAAAAATGGTATTTGTCTTAGCCCTCGATAAGATATTTTGGTCTCTCTGCTGTACGGAAGTACTGACCTGTTCACCAATTATCTATCGTTGAAAAATAAAACGGATGAATTCAGTATACTCACCTACTACGATGAATCTTTGTGCATACCTTGATCGCGGGGGTATATCCTGAAGTGGGACACACTAGTATATCAGTAGTAAAATTACCTTAACGTATCATACGGTAATGGTACTTGAAATGTTCATGCATTTTGTTTAAGTGGACAAACATACTGGTAATCGTCTTGGACTGCTTTTCACGAAAAATTAAATAAAGAATTATCTAATTGTGTGAAACGGTTTGATTGTGCTGATATGATCTTCTTACCAGTGATTCTCACAAAAATAGAGTGTTTATTGCGTTTGTATTTACTTGCTTTCAGAAAATATAAAAATTCAAAAATAGTGTCTTTTTCTGTTTAAAATTCTTAACGTACGGAAAACTGTTATTCGTGGAGGAATTGTTACTGATAGGGGGATACGGTGTTAGAAAGTGAGTTCAAAATTTTTAAATCATGCAGGTTCTTATGTGTTGAACAAAAAGTTTTGCGTGTTGATGATAAGTTGAAAACGCTTAATCTGTGATACAGTTTAACTATTCTCTTGAAAAATAATAATTTATTTAACTTTGTTGAAAAATTCTTATGGTTTCTCGAGATGTTTGTTTTATAGTATACAGATTGAAGCGGTATGTGGCTGAGAAGTTGCTGAGAAGATGAGAGTTTGATTGGATGCATGGTAGAACCTCCTTTCTACATTGCAGACAAAGTGAAGAGTTTAAAGAGTGCTTTGCAAATGCTAAACGGGAGTTTTACTCAAGTGCTAACGAGTTGAAGATTTGGTGAATGGATGCATCAGCTTAGGGGGAGTCTGTTGCTGATAGAAGCTATTGAAGCTGAAGCTATCCAAAGACCAAAGACAGTGCAAGACTACATGAAGATTGCAAGAAGACTGAAGACAAAGTTTTTATGAAGCTATTGTCAAGGGGGAGTTTGTTGGTGCATATTCTGTGACAACAGCTTAGATTTGGTCTTTGGATATCTTGTAATTAGTTAAACAATAAACAGTTAGCGGGTTTAGCTTTGTAATAGTTAGTTGTAATGTTTGGGCTAACTAAACCCACCACATTGGGTGATGGGGGGCGAATTGGGCTTACACCAATTCTCAGCCCAAGAGTGTTTGACCTAGCCCAACTTGTAAACCTTGTGTTATATAAACAAGGTTAGGCTTCAGGGTTTAGGTTAATCAGCCAAAACAGAGTTGTGAGGAATTTCGTGAGAGCTAGATAGGCTTGGATGAATTTGTGGTTAGGGTTTGATTGATTGTAATTCAGCTTGATTGATAATCAATAGAAACCCGGTTTGAAAGTGAATTGCTGTTTCTGTTCCTACATGTTTTCTGCTATATTCTAATCAAGAGGATTCCGCACTCTTGATTGGATTGACAATTCTGTGAATATCCATACGACTCAAGGGGACCTACAATTGGTATCAGAGCATTAGGCTCTTGAAGGCTCGGTTCTGAATTGTTGGCTGCAGAAGAATAGGGAGATTTTTGAAATTTTGAAACCTGAATTAGGGTTTCGAAATTTCTTAAGTTTTGATAATTTTCAGTGAATTTGTTTGTGTTTGATCAGTTTGTGTGTGTGATTTTGCTGATTTGCAGGTTTTCGGGATAGGTTTTGCTGAATTTTGAAGAATATTTGGCTGGAATTCGAAGACTGTTCTTCGTGTTTATCATATTGGTTTCGAAAAATTACTAATATTTTGCCTTGTGATTTTGCAGGAAAGTGTTAAGAGAATCAGGAAAATAATCAGAAATTCGAAAAGATTGAATTTCCTAAATTACTGGCTGGCGAAATTGACTGATCTGCGAAATTAACTGTACTAGCGAAATTAACAGTCCAGCAAAGTTATCGGCGAATTTAAAATCCAAAGGCGACTTTGGTAACCGTGTAATTGTCCACAGCGAAATTACCACGGTTTTCAGCGACTTTACCAGTCGTCGTAATAGCGAAATTGACCGGCGAACCTGACAGCATAATTACCAGCGAATTTAAGTGATCCAGCGAAATTAATCGGTGTCTTGATAATCAGCGAATTTAACCTAGCGAAATTAACAGGTTAAGCAGCGAAATTAGTAGCAAATTTAAAAAGGTGGAAGATTTTTTGGCAAGCGTAAGGAAAAATTAACGTTTTCGTGAATAGAAAGTGATCTGTAGCTCGTTAGACAAAACCGTTTGCACCTTTGAATTCCTTGCATTTTTAGAAAAAAAATACAGACTCTGGAAAATCCCGAATTCGGTTTTTGACATCATATATCATTGGATTCGTCTTTTTGAGACGATTCTAACGGTGTAATTTGGTAACCACTGTTTTCGGAGATATTTTGTACGGTTTTACCAGTCTGTTGCGTTAAAATGTCGAACATGACGAGTTTGAATGCACCTAAGATGATGAAGGTGGAGAATTATCTTACATGGAAGGACAGTTTCCAATCCTTCATTGAATCTCAGGATGCACGAATGTGGATCTGTATTGTTGATGGGTACACAAACCCAACACACGATTTTGAGGACAGACCACGTAGAACAGACTATGTGAACATGCAAGAGGATGATAAAAGGATGTATGAGGCTGAAAAGAGAGTCTTGGCTACAATAAAGATGTCGTTACCTGATAGCATCAAGCATACCTTCAAAAAGTATACAAATTCAAAGGATATGTGGGATGCATTACAAAAGCGATATCAGGGAAATGAATGTGCCACTCAGGCATTCATGGCAGAGATAGTGCCAGTTGATGAGGCTGAAACTACTGTGAGTGATGTTGAATCTGAAGTGTAAAATGCTGAAGCAAAAGTGGATGCTGAAGTAGAGAAAGAGAGTGAGGCTGAACAAGTTATTGCTGATCAAACTTCAGAAGTTCATGAGGAAGAGGTACAATCCAATTCTGTGTGTTTAAGATGTCGTGAATTACAGGGTGAGGTTGACAGGTTGTCAACACAACACAAAACCAAAGTCTGGTGAGCGAGATGTCTAGCATAAAAGAGTCAAATTTTTTTGCTAAAAGAAATGAATCTCTATACTTGAAGAAGATAAAAGGTTATGAAAGTGAAATCGAAGCTTTAACATGCAAATTAAACGAAAACTTCAAGTAATAGACTTAGCTCACGAAATGATGGCTGAGAAAACAAGAGAGATTTCTGAAAAATGAAAAGAGTTGTCAGATGCACAACTTAAAATTGTTGAACTTGAACAGAAATTAAGTCAATTCAGAGATTCGTCTTTTGTTATGAAACAAATGATGGGTGGGTTAAAGAAGAGTAATGACAAGACCACTGTGGGCTTCCAGGGCTTTAATGAAGTCCCACCTCCTCTTAGTCATGACTATTCTTTCCTGCCTGATGAAGAGGAGCTAGCAGACTTTATGTCAACTGCACCAAGTAGTTTCGCATCCACATCAAGTCAAGGTGAGGGGTCTGAGAGTGATGATGCTAAGAAGAACAATAACAGGGAACCTTTGAAAAAGAAAAATTCACCTCCTCAGAGCAAAAATCAAACTTTTGTTAAAAAGATTAATTTTGTTCAAGGTAGTGATATGAACAACGAAACCACTGTTATTGAAAATGAATCCAATGTAGAGTTTGCTAAAAATAAAAACAAAGAAATATCTGAATCCAAGCAAACTAAACCAAATTCTTCGAAGGAATCATCACCATCTGATAAGGGATCTACCTCAGAGACTCCAGCTAAGAAGTCTTTGAAAAGGAGATCATGCTTCAGGTGTCACATAAAGGGACATGTAGCTAGCTGCTGTCCTAACAAAAACAGTGAAGCACAAATTAGTGACAAACAAAGAGGGAAATCACCAGAGAAGAAAGGTGACAGTGAGGAGAAATGCTCAAATTCTCCAAAGAACTCTGCTCCTAAGCAACCAGAGCATGTTGCTGTTGGTGTAGATAAGGCTGGAACAGGAACTCCACAAGTTCCACGTTTTCAAAGAAATCAACCAAGATTTCAGCCTAGATCTCCACCAGGCAGATATCAGAGACCTAGAAGCAGTTCACCTAGAATGAACAATTATAATTCAAATAATTTCAGAAGTCAAGGTCAATATCAAAATCGATACCAGAATAATGGTGGTCGAACTTTTTATAACAATGGCTTTAGAAATTACAACAATAATGCTTCTTGGAATCAAAATTCAAGGTTACAAAATCAAAATTTCCAAAGGTCAAATAGTCCAAATGTATATAGGAACCCTCAGGACCAGAGACCTTATGGAAATCAAAATCAAATTCCATCAACAGGTCTGAGATCCAAGACTCCAGTTAGGAGTAATGGATATTGGATGGATGTTCCAGTGGTTGGTGAATTTGGACGACCCAAGACCATTAAGGCTTGGGTCCCCCAATCTAACTAATTTCTTAGTTGGTGTGTGCAGGAGCTGCTAAGGAGGATTATCAACTTATGTTGATAATGGCTGCTTCAGGCATATGAAGGGGGATGTGAGATTGTTGTTATATATATATATATATTAAATGATTTAAATTGAAGTTCAAAGTGCTGAGTCGACACGCAAGATAACCTGGCAGATCTTTATACTAAAGCATTTGATTGGGCTTGCTTTGAACATTTAGTCGAACTCAACGGGATGAGGAATCCTTAATAACTGGTTTTTCATACGAATTTTGTAAATAGTTTACAGCTTTTCTTAAAAATCAAAAATACAAAAAAAATTGAAAAATCAAAAACATAAAAAAATAGAAAATAAAAAAAAATGAGTTATCACTGTGTGAAAAAGGAGAAATGATAGTACATCAGCAAGTTAGACTGTCACACTGAAATTGAACCTAAATTGCTTAAGTGTGATAGCAGCTTCATTATATGATGTACCAGTAGGCAAAAGCATGAAATAATCAACTTACCAATGTGATATAAACATAAATGAACTGAATATCAGTGGGGAACACATCAGCGGTGTATGGTTTAATGACCTTAAATCTTGCGTTGATAGATTGCCAAAATCTGAGGTTTTGGGTCTTTATACTGTTATTTCATCCGGGGATATCAGGGGTGTCCTTCTGCTGCATCCAGATACATGCTGACCTAGACACACCCAGGATATCTTAAAAGAGCTAAAAATGCCAAAACCTTGAAAATGAAGAAGCTCTCATAGAGAGTCATTCAAAAAGTGCAAAATGCATAATTCGTACCAAAAATGGTATTTGTCTTAGCCCTCGATAAGATATTTTGGTCTCTCTGCTGTACGGAAGCACTGACCTGTTCACCAATTATCTATCGTTGAAAAATAAAACGGATGAATTCAGTATACTCACCTACTACGATGAATCTTTGTGCATACCTTGATCGCGGGGGTATATCCTGAAGTGGGACACACTAGTATATCAGTAATAAAATTACCTTAACGTATCATACGGTAATGGTACTTGAAATGTTCATGCATTTTGTTTAAGTGGACAAACATACTGGTAATCGTCTTGGACTGCTTTTCACGAAAAATTAAATAAAGAATTATCTAATTGTGTGAAACAGTTTGATTGTGCTGATATGATCTTCTTACCAGTGATTCTCACAAAAATAGAGTGTTTATTGCGTTTGTATTTACTTGCTTTCAGAAAATATAAAAATTCAAAAATAGTGTCTTTTTCTGTTTAAAATTCTTAACGTACGGAAAACTGTTATTCGTGGAGGAATTGTTACTGATAGGGGGAGACGGTGTTAGAAAGTGAGTTCAAAATTTTTAAATCATGCAGGTTCTTATGTGTTGAACAATAAGTTGAAAACGCTTAATCTGTGATACAGTTTAACTATTCTCTTGAAAAATAATAATTTATTTAACTTTGTTGAAAAATTCTTATGGTTTCTCGAGATATTTGTTTTATAGTATACAGATTGAAGCGGTATGTTGCTGAGAAGTTGCTGAGAAGATGAGAGTTTGATTGGATGCATGGTAGAACCTCCTTTCTACATTGCAGACAAAGTGAAGAGTTTGAAGATTGTTTTGTAAATGCTAAACGGGAGTTTTACTCAAGTGCTAACGAGTTGAAGATTTGGTGAATGGATGCATCAGCTTAGGGGGAGTCTGTTGCTGACAGAAGCTATTGAAGCTGAAGCTATCCAAAGACCAAAGACAGTGCAAGACTACATGAAGATTGCAAGAAGACTGAAGACGAAGTTTTTATGAAGCTATTGTCAAGGGGGAGTTTGTTGGTGCATATTCTGTGACAACAGCTTAGATTTGGTCTTTGGATATCTTGTAATTAGCTAAACAATAAACAGTTAGCGGGTTTAGCTTTGTAATAGTTAGTTGTAATGTTTGGGCTAACTAAACCCACCACATTGGGTGATGGGGGGCGAATTGGGCTTACACCAACTCGCAGCCCAAGAGTGTTTGACCTAGCCCAACTTGTAAACCTTGTGTTATATAAACAAGGTTAGGCTTTAGGGTTTAGGTTAATCAGCCAAAACAGAGTTGTGAGGAATTTCGTGAGAGCTAGATAGGCTTGGACGAATTTGTGGTTAGGGTTTGATTGATTGTAATTCAGCTTGATTGATAATCAATAGAAACCCGGTTTGAAAGTGACTTGCTGTTTCTGTTCCTACACGTTTTCTGCTATATTCTAATCAAGAGGATTCCGCACTCTTGATTGGATTGACAATTCTGTGAAGATCCATACGACTCAAGGGGACCTACATCTTCGTATAAGGAATTCATAGTGGGATACCCAAAGGTACTACCTTAATTCCTTAATGGGCTTCTACGTAATAGTTAAGACACTTGGATTATACAGTACTAGTCCATAATTAGACCCCTTGAGTGGTCTAGTTAAACAGATTGATCCAAAAATCTGGTTAGGAATATCACGTGATGATATAGCTGAAAAGACTCCTTGGCGGTCTAATTAAAGAGATCATTTATCGATCTAATTAAAAGGACCCTATGGTAGTCTAGTCACCATCATCACAAATTTGATTTTCTTCCCTTAAACATTACAAAACAAACTGTGCGGACTGTGCAAGGAATTACGTAATTATGGATGCATACATAATTATGGAATTTAGTACACATAAATCACAGCAAGTTTTGTCATGTGTCTAGAGCTAACCCTTTTCATTTCCATTTCTGAGGAAGCAACCGTTGAAAATGACTCCGTCAGTTCATTTTCGTTTCTGAAGATTGTCCGTTGAGGAAATGAATACCCGTTTGTTTATCCTTTTCATTTCCGTTTCTGAGGAAGCAACCGTTGAAGATGAATCCGTCCGTTCATTTTCGTTTCTGAAGATTGTCCGTTGAGGAAATGAATTCCTTTTTTTTATCCTTTTCATTTCCATTTCTGATGAAGCACCCGTTGAAAATGACTCCGTCTGTTCATTTTCGTTTCTGAAGATTGTCCGTTGAGGAAATGAATATCCGTTTGTTTATCCTTTTCATTTCCATTTCTGAGGAAGCAACCATTGAAGATGACTCCGTCCATTCATTTTCATTTCTGAAGGTTGTCCGTTGAGGAAATGAATATCCGCTTGTTTATCCTTTTCATTTCCGTTTCTGAGGAAGCAACCGTTGAAGATGACTCCGTCCGTTCATTTTCGTTTCTGAATATTATCCGTTGAGGAAATGAATATCCGTTTGTTTATCCTTTTCATTTCCGTTTCTGATGAAGCACCTGTTGAAAATGACTCCGTCTGTTCATTTTCGTTTCTGAAGATTGTCCATTGAGGAAATGAGTCTCCGTTTGTTTATTCCTTCATTTCCACTTCTGAAGAATACTCTTTGAGGAAAATGACCCCGTCCGTTCATTTTCGTTTCTGAAGAATGTCTATTAAGGAAATGATAGGATTATGCCTTGCATATCTCTGGTGGTTATTTGACACAAAGTCACAGACATACTCCTACGAATAAATTTCGGGATGAAATTTCCTAAAGTAGGGGAGACTGTGACCATCAAACAGATACCAAACCAATGAAATATTGTGTTTCATACTTGGGATTTGTATAAATATGTGTATCGTTTGCACATATCAATTCTTGTTCGATTTTGGGCTTTAAATCGCTTTCTGGAAGGTTATACGCGATCTGATGCGTAAATATAACAAGTTTAATGCAACAAACACTCCGGAATAGTGAAATAGGCTTAACATACCTTAAATAACCTATATGTAACTTAGAAATAAGTTTTGGAAGGTTTGGTATGCCGAAATCAAGTTTATTCGCTTACAAGGACTAAATTCGACAAACTGCGAAAGTATGTCAAATTGTACAGTAACAGACCCTCCGGAACATGATGATAAGTTAAACACACCCTAAATATCCTTTACATAGCTTAGAAATAGGCTTTGAGGGGTTCGGTGGGCTAAAATAAACTTTATGCTCATTCAGGGACTAAAAGCGTCAAAAAGTGCATAAGTTTGCATTTTCGCGCGTAACTTACGTTCTGATTACATCCGGACATCCAAAAATTTATGTAAGAATTAAAATATTTTATTTTAGTGTTTGGCATAAGAAAAATCCATTCGTCGCGCAATTTGGATCGTTTTTCGCGCTTATGCGCATTCCGTCGTAATTAACCGAACAAACCAACCGTACGACCAAAGGAACTGACATCCGAGATATTTTTTAGCACATTTTAAGTTCCCTATACTTTAACTTCATTTTAAAGCTTTGAAATGGGGTTAACGGGGCTTAAACGTGTCAAAAATGCATCGAATACCAAGTTTTGGGGCTGCAGGGACCAAAACTGCCAATTTTGAAAGTTGCTGACCTGCAAGGTCCTTACGGTCAGTATGGACCTCTGCTTACGGTCCGTAAGCATGTCCCAGATCAGCAGAATTGGTTTCTAGCTTGTTCCAGCTGTTCCACACCTTTGCTAATGGTTTTTTATCAATCTATGGGCTATTTTTGATGGTTTTTAAGTGCCCATGGTATCCAAATACCATGTGCCCACTTGTACGGCTTAGATCGAAGCTCAATCTTCAAGAAACAATCTTAATGGCTCTTGAATTCCTATAAATACCCACCCTCATTCATTCCCCCAACTCACACTTGATCTGATTTTGGCTCTCTAAGTTGAATTTTATGCTTCATACCTGAGAGTAAATCAAATCAAGAGCTTGCGGGGACCTTCTGTAAGTATTCTTTCGTTCTTTTCATTCGTTTCTATCGTTAAAGTCAAACTGTGTTTGACTTTCTGCTTTGACCAGTTTATGGTCAGTGCGAAGTTCGTTTGAACTTCATAACGTGAGCGTAATCACGATGGTTATAGTCCCTAGTGATTATACCTACTGATTACCACGTTATCTAGGCTCAGTGACGAGTCGTAGTTTCGGCCAAAATGCGTGCTCTCGCGTATTTTGTAACCAAACTACTCTAAGGTATCAAAACCATTTGTTTTGATATCAAAACCTGTTTTCTAACTTAACTAAACATGTTTTAGCATGTTTAGCTCGTCACTTTTAGTTTAGTGCTTGTGTATAGTCGTAAGATAAGCGGACTAAACACCCGCTTAGACTTTTGAACTAGACCCGTTTGGTCGATCTTTAGGATCCGACCAAACATATTACGTGACCATAGTTGTATAGCGAATAACCTTCCGAGGTTATACCTTATGGTCACGAGGTTTAGTTAGTTGTATGATAGGTAGTTTATATGCCTTAGGTAAATTACCAAAATGCCCTTTTTACGCATAAATTCATTTTAAGCATATGTAACATAATTTTTGACATCTAAACTAATTACGCAAAATTATTAGACATGTAAGGCATATAATACTTGTCATAGGGCTAGTTAGGCGGTCCGAACGCGTTTTACGCGAATGACACGTTAAAGTAGCATAAGCTACCTAAACGGGTCGTAATGGGTCGTAAGCACTTAGGTTAGGTTTCATTTTAGTATGAAGGCTTTGTTAAACCATATTATATGAGTTCCAATACTCATTTGGTTTACGAAATCTCATTCTATCCGATCTCCCGATTTAGGTCCCGTTATTTACATAGTTACCTATATTAGGTGCCGTTTGATTTCCGTGATCCCTCTAGCTTTGCTTGGTTGTTGTTCAAGACTTCTAAGCACCCACATAGTCCCCTCTTTTACCATTTTCAAATTGTTTTGGGGTGGAACACATGTGCCTACTTGTTACTTTCGTGTTTTCCATGTTTTCATACTATATACTTGCTATGTTCATTAGTGTGTTAGTACATGATTTCATTATGTTTTTGTGCTATGTATGT